>NC_042980.1:37338691-37342718 GCF_901001165.1 Salmo trutta
ACATCCTCCTCCCTCTTGTGGTACCCTTCCTGCAGGCTCATCCTGACATGACCCTGCAGCATGACAATGCCACCAGCCATACTGCTCATTCTGTGCATGATTTCCTGCAAGACAGGAATGTCAAGTGTTCTGCCATGGCCAGAGAAGAGCCCGGATCTCAATCCCATTGAGCACGTCTGGGACCTGTTGGATCGAAGGATGAGGGCCAGGGCCAATCCCTCAAGAAATGTCCGAGAACTTGCAGGTGCCTTGGTGGAAGAGTGGGGTAACATCTCACAGCAAGAGCTGACAAATCGGATGCAGTCCATGAGGAGGAGATCCACTGCAGTACTTAATGCAGCTGGTGGCCACACCAGATACTGACTGTTACTTTTGATTTTGAACCACCCTTTTTCAGGGACACATGATTCCATTTCTGTTAGTCACATGTCTGTGGAACTTGTTCAGTTTATGTCTCAGTTGTTGAATCTTGTTATGTTCATACAAACATTTACACATGTTAACTTTGCTGAAAATAAACGCAGTTGACAGTGAGAGGACGTTTATTTTTTTGCTGAGTTTAAATCCATAATAATACACTATCCCCCAGTGAAGTGTGAGATCTTTTTATTAACTTAAGTTATTGTGAACATTACAAGTTTTGAACCTCTATTTGCTATTTATGGCCTGTAGGCCTCATTGACCTGAGCTCATACAACTTGCTTTTGAGTAAAAAAATAATAATGTATGGATTATTTTGACTGTAACAAATACTCAGATGAAACATATTGTGCTATTTATCACAGACTACTTTGTAGTCTCAAATTTGAACAAGAACTATCTCCTCCTCACGAGTGTCATGATCAAAGATATGATCAAGAGCCTCACATACAGTATATCGTTTGGTCATTGTGCTGCCACAGAATGAATTGTGAACAAGGCCTCAAAAAAGCTTTATATACCTGAGAGGTGAGAAAGGTTCGATATATTATTAAAACAATGTTGTGTTTGTTTGTGAGAATGCCAACAGGTGTGGTTCCCATGGGGGAAAGATTCTATTGGGGAAAGGTTTCCGTGGGGTTTGCCATGGAAGCCAATCATTTTTTTTTATTACTTCGCTACTACGGCCTATTTATTGCCTTACCTCCTCAAGCCATTTGCACACACTGTATATAGACTTTCTTTTTTTCTATTGTGTTATTGACTGTACACTTGTTTATTCCATGTGTAACTCTGTGTTGTTGTTTGTGTCGCATTGCTTTGCTTTATCTTGACCAAGTCACAGTTGTAAATGAGAACTTGTTCTCAACTAGCCTACCTGGTTAAATGAAGGTTACATTTTTTTTAATGTAAGAATGCTGTTCATTGACTATAGCTCAGCATTCAACACCATAGTACCCTCCAAGCTCATCATTAAGCTTGATGACCTGGGTCTGAACCCTGCCATGTGCAACTGAGTCCTGGACTTCCTGACGGGGCTCCACAAGGGTGCGTGCTCAGTCCCCCCCTGTACTCCCTGTTCACCCATGACTGCGTGGCCAAGCACGCCTCCAACTCAATCTTCAAGTTTGCAGATTACACAACAGTAGATGGCTTGATTACTAACAATGACGAGACAGCCTACAGGGAGGAGGTGAGGGTTCTGGGAGTGTGGTGCCAGAAAAATAATGTCAACAAAACAAAGGAGATGATTGTGGACTTCAGGAAACAGCAGAGGGAGCACCCCCCTATCCACATCAATGGGACCACAGTGGAGAAGGTGGAAAGCTTCAAGTTCCTTGGCGTACACATCACTGACAAACTGAAATGGTCCACCCACACAGACAGCGTGGTGAAGAAGGTGCAACAGCGCCTCTTCAACCTCATGAGGCTGAAGAAATTTAGCTTGTCACCTAAAACCCTTACAAACTTTTACAGATGCACAATCGAGAGCATCCTGTCAGGCTGTATCACCGCTTGGTACGGCAACTGCACCGCCCATAACCGCAAGGCTCTACAGAGGGTGGTGCGGTCTGCCCAAAGCATCACCGGGGGCAAACTACCTGCCATCCAGGACACCTATAGCACCCGATGTCACAGGAAGGCCAAAAAGATTATCAAGTACAACAACCACCCCGAAGCACAAGCCTTTTGCTACACCCGCAATAACATCTGCTAAACACGTGTATGTGTTGATTTGACATGACCTCGCTTTTCCCCTCCTCGCTCCCTCTCCCCTCTGCCCAGTTCCAAGCAGGGGTGAGGTGCTCATCAGAGCACTGCATTAGATACATGCACCATTACATCAATAATTGGTGGGAGGCTGAGGGAGTGACGGGGAATTAGATGGGGCAGCTCCTTCACCAGGAGAAGACTATTGACAGCCATAGAGAAGAGAGAGAGAGAGAGAGAGAGGAAGAGAGAGTGTATGTTTGTGGGGGGAGTTATAGATAAGCGTGTGTGTGTGTGTCTGCACGTGTGCGTGCTTATTTAGAGAAAGAGGTAGAAAAGTGTGGACTATTACAGTTGTGATTACTGGATACTGAGGGGATATTGATTTAGAGGTTTTCTACTACAGTCGCACCATTCAGGCTCACAGTGACCCAGTTTCCTCAGCGCCCATACATTTGTGATAATCCCCCAGGAAACTGGCTTTACTCTGCCTCCACTGCATTTGTAGAAGGAGCCAGGTTGCGACACAAAATGGAGCACTTAAACATACATGCTGAATCATGTAGTTGCGTTGTAAATCAGAGATATTTATTTCACCTCTGACTACCCTTCCTTTTACCCCCTATCCTTCCTTCACTCCATCTCTCTGCGCTGAATGAAGATATGTTTTTTTTATATGGTGTATAAATCATTACCTGGTCCCCAATGATTCATTCTGCAGCTAATTGACTCAATCAACAGCAGTATGAAGAGAGGAGGGAGAGATGGACAGAAGATGAGAGGAAGAGAGGAGGGAGAGATGGACAGAAGATGAGAGGAAGAGAGGAGGGAGAGATGGACAGAAGATGAGAGGAAGAGAGGAGGGAGAGATGGACAGAAGATGAGAGGAAGAGAGGAGGGAGAGAGATGGACAGAAGATGAGAGGAACAGAGAGGAGGGAGAGATGGACAGAAGATGAGAGAAGGAGAGGAGGGAGAGATGGACAGAGATGAGAGGAAGAGAGGAGGGAGATATGGACAGGAAGATGAGAGGAAGAGAGAGGGAGAGATGGACAGAAGAAGATGAGAGGAAGAGATGAGGGAGAGTATGGACAGAGATGACAGGGAGGGAGAGATGGTCGAGGTGAGAGGAGAGGTGAGAGGAAGAGAGGAGGGAAGATGGACAGAAGATGAGAGGAAGAGAGGAGGAGAGAGATGGCCAGAAGATGAGAGGAGAGGAGGAAGAGAGGAGGGAGGATGGACAGAAGATGAGGGAAAAGAGAGGAGGAAGAGATGGATCAGAAAGATGTGTGAGAGGAATGAGAGTGAGGGAGAGATGGAAGAAGAACGAGAGGAAGAGAGGAGGGAGGAGAGGACAGAAGAAGAAGAAGAGGAAGAGAGGTAGAGAGGAGGGAGAGAGGACAGAAGAAGAGAGGAAAGAAGACGGAGGGAGAGAGATGACAGAAGAAGAGAGGAAGAGAGGAGGGAGAGATGGACAGAAGATGAGAGGAAGAGAGGAGGGAGAGATGGACAGAAGATGAGAGGAAGAGAGGAGGGAGAGATGGACAGAAGATGAGAGGAAGAGAGGAGGGAGAGATGGACAGAAGATGACAGGAGGGAGAGATGGTCGGGAGGTGAGAGGAAGAGAGGAGGGAGAGATGGACAGAAGAGAGAAGAGAGAGGGAGAGATGACGAAGATGAAGGAAGAGAGGGAGAGATGACAGGAAGATGAGAGGAAGAGAGGAGGGAGAGATGGACAGAAGAAGAGAGGAAGAGAGGAGGGAGAGGATGGAAAGAAGATCAAGTAAGATAGGAGGGAGAGATGGACAGAATATGACAGGAGGGGAGAGATATGGTTGGAGGTGAGAGGAAGAGAGGAGGGAGAGATGGACAAAGAAGAGAGGAAGAGAGGAGGGAGA
>NC_042980.1:37342818-37377818 GCF_901001165.1 Salmo trutta
GAGAGAGTAAAGGATTACATGGAGCAACAGAGTGAGACAGAGGGGGAGACAGAGAGAGAAAGAGACAGGGGGAGACAGAGGGGGAGGTATAGAGAGAGAGAGAGAGACAGAGAGAGAGAGAGACAGAGGGGGAGACAGAGAGAGAGGTATAGAGAGAGAGAGAGAGACAGAGGGGGAGACAGAGAGAGAGAGAGACAGAGAGAGAGACAGGGAGAGGTATAGAGAGAGACAGAGAGAGACAGATAGAGACAGAGAGCGAGGGAGAGAGACAGACAGAGAGAGAGGCAAAGAGAGAGAGAGACAGCGACCGACAGACAGACAGACAGACAGACAGACAGACAGACAGACAGACAGACAGACAGACAGACAGACAGACAGACAGACAGACAGACAGAGATGATGAGACAGAGAGAGAGGCAGAGAGAGAGAGCGATAGACGTAGATTAAGATAGAGAGCAGACAAGGAGGAGTGGTGTTTTGTGAATCCTTCCTCAACTCATATTTCTGTCAGCTCTTGTTATGATCTGTGGAGTCTAGAAAGTATCCCCCTTTCTCTTACTTCATCGTTCATTCCTCTCTCCCTCTACCCTCTTTTTAAATGAGCATGCACTCATAGCTAACTACATGTCACATCTCTCATTGTCTTAGGATATTAGAGAGCATCCCTTCCTCTCCCTCTCTTTATCTCTCTATCTTATCTTTATCGTTATCGCTCTATTTTCTCTCTCTCTTTCTCGCTCTGTACAGGCAGTGACAGTGTCATAGTCAGGAATGTACTCTCTCTCAGTATTGAGACAGTGACAGAGAACATGCCAGTACCAGTGTGTGTGTGTGTGTGTGTGTATTTACAGTATGTGCACACTGTTAAAAGTGGGACGACACTTGTTCATCTGAAGTGCTTTTACAGATTGGAATGATTGAAAATTACACGTTGGTTCATTCAAACTATTCTATTCAATCTGTCTGAAATCACATACATTTCAACTGAACAATGTGATTTTTTATTTGAATGAAAGCTAAGTTCCTTTCAACACCTCATGCACATGCACTTTGAATAGCTGTGGAGTCAATGTAGCAGTGGCAGCCTATCAGCAGAGTTAGAGGCATGGCTTAATGGGGTCTTTCAGTTTGTTATTTTTGCCCACCTGTCAGAGGGAATGTCATTCAAGTTAATGTGGTCTATTGTATTCGTTATTCAAACTCAACCTTGAACACTGCCATGCCAGCATCTGCAATGATACTTGCGTAAGTGCATGCGATACTAAAGCGCCTGTCAAGATTTCTATGTTTAGAAAAGGAAAAAGTAAGTTGAGTATTGAAAGAAATAGGTTGCAAGTTGAAATATACACTATCAGTCAAAAGTTTTAGATCACCTACATTCAATGTTTTTTCTTTATTTGGACTATTTTCTACATTGTAGAATAATAGTGAAGACATCAAAACGATGAAATAACACATATGGAATCATGTAGTAACCAAAAAACTGTTAAACAAATCTAAATATATTTTAGATTTTAGATTCTTCAAATAGCCACCCTTTGCCTTGATGACAGCTTTGCACGCTCTTGGCATTCTCTAAACCAGCTTCATGAGGTAGTCACCTGGAATGCATTTCAATTAACAGGTGTGCCTTCTTAAAATGTAATTTGTGGAATTTCTTTCCTTCTTATTGCGTTTGAGCCAACAGAAGATAGCCCTATTTGGTAAAAGACCAAGTCCATATTATGGCAAGAACAGCTCAAATAAGCAAAGAGAAACAACAGTGCATCATTACTTTAAGACATGAAGGTCAGTCAATACGGAAAATTTCAAGAACTTTTAAACTTGCAAAAACCGTAAAGCGCTATGATGAGCCTGGCTCTCACGAGGACCGCTACAGAAATGTAAGACCCAGAGTTACCTCTGCTGCAGAGGATAAGTTCATTAGAGGTACCAGCCTCAAAAATTGCAGCCCAAATAAATGCTTCACAGAGTTCAAATAAAAGACACATCTCAACATCAACTGTTCAGAGGAAACAGTGTGAATCAGGCCTTCATGGTCGAATTGCTGCAAAGAAACCACTTCTAAAGGACACCAATAAGAAGAAGAGACTTGCTTGGGCCAAGAAACACAAGCAATGGACATTAGACCGGTGGAAATCTGTCCTTTCGTCTGATGAGTCCAAATTTGAGATTTTTGGTTACAACCGCTATGTCTTTGTGAGACACGGTGTGGGTGAACAGATGATCTCTGCATGTGTGGTTCCCACCGTGAAGCATGGAGGAGGAGGTGTGATGGTGTGGGGGTGCTTTTCTGGTGACACTGTCATTGAATTATTTCGATTTCAAGGCACACTTAATCAGCATGGCTACCACAGCATTCTGCAGCGATACGCCATCCCATCTGGTTTGGGCTTAGTGGGACTATCCTTTGTTTTTCAACAGGACAATGACCCAACACAGTTCCAGGCTGTGTAAGGGATATTTTACCAAGAAGGAAAGTGATGGAGTGCTATATCAGATGACCTGGCCTCCACAATCCCCCGACCTCAACCAAATTGAGATGGCTTGGGATGAGTCGGACCGCAGAGTGAAGGAAATGCAGCTAACAAGTGCTGAGCATATGTGGACTGTTGGAAAAGCCTTCCAGGTGAAGCTGGTTGAGAGAATGTCAAGTGTGTGCAAAGCTTTCATCAAGGCAAATGGTGGCAATTTGAAGAATCTCAAATATAAAATATAACTTTTTTGGGTTACTACATGATTCCATATGTGTTTTTTCATAGTTTTCATGTATTCACAATTGTTCTACAAAATAGAAAATAGTAAAATAAAGAAAAACCCTTGAATGAGTAGGTGTTCTAAAACTTTTGACCGGTAGTGTAGGTTTGGTAATAATCAAATAACAGTTGGCATTTAAGTCTATGTGTGTTTTTGCCTGTCTCATGTCTCTGTGAGTCAGTACGTCCCTGTGCAGTATGGGTGTAAAGGTCATGTTTCAGGCATGTCCTTCAGGGTCTGCCATTCACGATTTCACACACACTGAGAATGGAGAGATGAAGGGAAGGATGAAGGAGGGCAATGGTGGGAATGGAGGGTGGAGGGGTGGGGGTCCTCACGTGAAGGGATCACTCCGTGGAGGGAGGGAGGGATGAATGGAAGTAGAAAGCAGTGGAGGGAGGGAGTGTGGTAGATCCTGTCAACCACAATCACAGCCCACTTACAGAAAGAGAGAGAAAGAGCGGATGGGGGTTAAGAGAGGAAGAGTTAAAGAAAGAAAGAGTTACTGAGAGAGAGAGAGAGAGAGAGAGAGAGAGAGAGAGAGCAGCAGCAGCAATTGTAAGGTATTTCATTAGTCACCTTCACACTGTACATGTCGACATACCTGTACGCCTGGGTTTCCATGCCAACCACTCACGTGTTTTGTGTGTGTCTGTGTGCATGCCCACGTGTGTGTAGACCTCCCAGGAGAGGAATGACTATATTTTACCATCATTATCTTTCACACTAATTATATTGTGCGATTCCCCCTCTTCCTGATAGATTGGGGATGGAGTGACTGGTGGAGAAAGAGGGGGGGAGAGGGAGAGAGAGAGGGGGAGAGGGAGAGAGAGAGGGGGGAGAGGGAGAGAGAGAGAGAGAGGGGGGAGAGGGAGAGAGAGAGAGAGGGGGGAGAGGGAGAGAGAGAGAGGGGAGAGGGAGAGAGAGAGAGGGGAGAGGGAGGAGAGAGAGAGAGGGGGGGAGAGAGAGGGGGAGAGGGAGAGAGAGAGAGAGGGGGGAGAGGGAGAGGGGGGGAGGGAGAGAGAGGGGAGAGAGGGAGAGAGAGAGAGAGAGAGAGGGGGGGGGAGAGGGAGAGAGAGAGAGAGGGGGGAGAGGGAGAGAGGGAGAGAGAGAGAGAGGGGGGGAGAGGGAGAGAGAGGGGGGGGAGAGAGAGAGAGGGGGAGAGGGAGAGAGAGAGGGGGAGAGAGGGAGAGAGAGAGGGGGAGAGGGAGAGAGAGAGAGGGGGAGAGGGAGAGAGAGAGAGAGGGGGAGAGAGAGAGAGGGGGAGAGGGAGAGAGAGGGGGGAGAGGGAGGAGAGAGAGAGGGGGGAGAGGGAGAGAGAGAGGGGGGGAGAGGGAGAGAGAGAGGGGGGAGAGGGAGAGAGAGGGGGAAGAGAGAGAGAGAGGGGGAGAGGGAGAGAGAGAGAGGGGGGAGAGGGAGAGAGAGAGAGGGGGGAGAGGGAGAGAGGGAGAGAGAGAGAGTTGTTTCAGAGCTTTATAGGAGGTGTCATCAGGAGGTGATGAAGGAACAACTGGTTTAACACTTGCCTGGCCAACATGCATTTATCCAGTGTTAGGCCGTTATTTCACAACCACTGGTCCCTAGACTGATACTAGTATTGGGGATGGTGCTGAGCACAGATGCTTGTCTGACGCCTATAGTCAGTTCTCATGGGTTAGTTTTAATGTTAGTAATCGTCCTGTCAGCCAGTCCTGCCACGAGACTTCAGGCTATCCGTTGTTTAGGTTGATGGTATAGTGTCACGGTGTAACAGTGTGTAAGCAGGAGTTCACTCACTGATCATGTCTGCTCTATCCCAGTGTCGCAGGTGGGATCTGAACACCGAGTCCAACTCATGTCTGCTACACCAGCCCAACATCAGTTGCAGGAAAGTGTGTCTAGCACAGTTAGCTGAGTGTTACTGTGGCATTGACTCACATCCCAGTTTTCCTTTCTTCCATCCCAGCCCTCCTCCCTGCTGCCAGCTCTCCTTGTCTTCCCCGGGGTAGTGTCAGATAAGGCCGCAAACTTCCTCTGCTCCTTGCTCTCCCAGAGACGCCACCCTAGGAGGGAGGATGGGAGCCACAGCTCAGAGAGAGACAGGACACAAAGAAGAAAATAAGCATCATTCCAAATCCAGCACAGCTATGTACACTCACAAGAAAAGGGTACGCTTAGGGTACAGTATTGTTCTCTGGGGTACACAAATAACAAAATACATATACTATACCTTCAGAGGTACATATAATCTCACATGGTACTGTTCGGTACAATTTACAGTGGCTTGCGAAAGTATTTTTCCAATTTTGTTGCATTACAACCTGGAATTAAAATAGATTTTTTTAAGGGTTTGTATCATTTCATTTACTCAGCATGCCTACCACTTTGAAGATGAAATTTTTTTTTTATTGTGAAATAAACAAGAAATAAGACAAAAAAAACAGAAAACTTGAGCGTGCATAACTTTTCACCCCCCCCCCAAGGTCAATACTTTGTAGAGCCACCTTTTGCAGCAATTACAGCTGGAAGATCTTGGGGTATGTCTCTATAAGCTTGGCACATCTAGCCACTGGGATTTTTGGACATTATTCAAGGCAAAACTGCTGCAGCTTCTTCAAGTTGATGCTGCCACCACCATGCTTCACTGTGGGGATGGTGTTCTCAGGGTCATGGGAGGTGTTGGGTTT
The DNA here is from genome assembly GCF_901001165.1 of Salmo trutta. Classification (NCBI taxonomy): domain Eukaryota; kingdom Metazoa; phylum Chordata; class Actinopteri; order Salmoniformes; family Salmonidae; genus Salmo; species Salmo trutta. Next base: position 37,348,242 of record NC_042980.1, read on the forward strand.
GCGCCAGACATAGTGTTTTCCTTGATGGCGAAAAAGCTCAATTTTAGTCTCATTTGACCAGAGTACCATCTTCCATAAGTTTGGGGAGTCTCTCACATGCCTTTTGGCAAACACCAAACGTGTTTGCTTATTTTTTTCTGGCCACTCTTTCGTAAAGCCCAGCTCTGTGGAGTGTACGGTTTAAAGTGGTCCTATGGACAGATACTCCAATCTCCACTGTGGAGCTTCTCTTATCAATGCCCTCCTTGCCTGGTCCGTGAGTTTTGGTGGGCGGCCCTCTCTCGGCAGGTTTGTTTTCTTTCCATTTTTTAATAATGGATTTAATGGTGCTCCGTGGGATGTTCAAAGTTTCTGATATTTTTTTATAACCCAACCCTGATCTGTACTTCTACACAACTTTGCCCCTGACCTGTTTGGAGAGCCCCTTGGTCTTCATGGTGCCGCTTGCTTGGTGGTGCCTCTTGCTTAGTGGTGTTACAGACTCTGGGGCCTTTCAGAACAGGTGTATATATACTGAGATCATGTGACAGATCATGTGACACTTAGATTGCACACAGGTGGACTTTATTTAACTAATTATGTGACTTCTGAAGGTAATTGGTTGCACCAGATCTTGTTTAGGGGCTTCATAGCAAAGGGGGTGAATACATATGCACACACCACTTTTCCATTTCTTATTTTTGAGAATTTCTTGAAACAAGTAATTTTTCCCATTTCAATTCATCAAGTTGGACTATTTTGTGTATGTCAGTTAGTTACATGAAATCCAAATAAAAATAAATTTAAATTACAGGTTGTAATGCAACAAAATAGGAAAAACGCCAAGGGGGATGAATACTTTTGCAAGGCACTGTAGGATACACGTGCAGATAATCTAGAATTATGGAAAATGTTATACCTAATATTTTGACTATAAAGGTACACTCATCACACACTCTCAAAAACCGCACCCATCATTATCATATGTGACCAACCTGCTCAATTCGGTCTTGAGTAGGTAAATTTGAAATGGTGTTTTCTACGTTGGATAAAAATACAGATTCAGAACTTGGAAAATTGCATATCGTACACTACAGTTGATAAAGTTGTATCCTCACTTGAGAAAATGGTCTTTGAATGTTTTGGTACCTACTGGAGAACCCTGCGTTGTCTACACCAATTCAACATTGTTCACACCCTCTTAAGCTTTAGCCCCACCCATCTCTTTAAGGATTGATCGTAGCATTCTGTCCTAATAACAGCAGTCAACACCCAAGCTAACTGGCTAACGTTGGCTAGCTTGCTAGCTACTTCCAGACACAAATGAGAGAACAGCTCACTGACCATTTTACTCGCCCTAGCAGAGCTGGTTAGGCTGTTTTAAGATTATCTAGAGCGTTGGTGGCTGCAACTGTGCTGATGGCAAAAATGTACACTTTTTTGTCAACGTTTACTGAAACTGGCCATATTCAACGGGTGTTGAGCGTTTGTAAATTCGTAATTTATTCTGCACTCTGGCACACTCAGACGAGAGTGCTCTGAAATTGGAGTAGATAGCCAGAGCGAATTTACTAGCTACATCTATCAACAGTTGTTGCAGTGACAATCTATTGAAATGGTTACTTGCATAGTGGAGTCATTTGTTAAAACAATGAGATACGAGTAATATTACTACACAGATAATACACGTATGGGACCCCCAATCACAACTGGTTGTGATACAGTCTGGAATCAAAACAGGGTCTGTAGTGACACCTCTAGCACTGAGATGCAGTGCATTAGACCACTGCGCCACTCGGGAGACCAAGTTAGCTAGCTGATCTACAGTAACAACAGCCGTCAAGCACCCAAGCTAACTGGCTAACGTTGGCTAGCTTGCTAGCTACTTCCAGACACAAATGAGAGAACATCTCACTGACCATTTTACTCGCCCTATTGAAATGGATACTTGCATAGTGGGGTATTTTGTTAAGACTTGTAGCTAGCTCAACTATGAACCATAATCCCAACTCATGACGTTATACCCTGCATTAATCTGCAGGTAGCTAACCAATCAGGTTCAATATAAACACTATTATTGCACACAGAGTGAGTCCATGCAACCTAGTATGTGACCTGTTAAGCACATTTTTACTCCTGAACTTATATAGGCTTGCCATAACAAAGGGATTGAATACTTATTGACTGAAGACATTTCATATTTTAATTGTAATTAATTTGTAAAAATGTCAAAAACATGATTCCACTTTGACATTGTAGGGTATTGTGTGTAGGCCACTGACAGAAAAATCTACATTTAATAAATTTGAAATACAGGCTGTAACACAACTGAATGTGGACAAAGTCAATACTGTGAACACTTTCTGAAGGCTCTCTAAATAACATTATTCTAAACTAATCCAATATCTTAGTGGACTTAATGCACCTGTTACTGAGATAGTTGTTCCAGTTTAGATGGTTTAGGTAGTCTCATTTCAACAAAAAATTACAAATGGCAGTCAGTTTAAATGCAGGTTATGGGTGATTAATTAAAGTAAAACAAATTGTATATCCTAACTGTCTGGAATCCAATAGGAATTGCATTTCACTTTGCAAGCCAGCATAATGTGACTTGTATATGTACACTACCGTTCAAAAGTTTGGGGTCACTTAGAAATGTCCTTGTTTTTAAAAGAAAAGCAAATTTTTTGTCCATTAAAAAAACAGCAAATTGATCAGAAATACAGTGTAGACATTGTTCATGTTTTAAATGACTATTGTAGCTGGAAACAGCAGATTTCTTATGGAATATCTACATAGGCGTACAGAGGCCCATTATCAGCAACCATCACCCCTGTGTTCCAATGGCACGTTGTGTTAGCTAATCCAAGTTTATTATTTTAAAAGGCTAATTGATCATTAGAAAACCCTTTTGCAATTATGTTAGCACAGCTGAAAACTGCTGTCCTGATTAAAGAAGCAATAAAACTCTCCTTCTTTAGACTAGTTGAGTATCTGGAGCATCAGCATATGTGGGTTCGATTACAGGCTCAAAATGACCAGAAACCTTTCTTCTGAAACTTGTCAGTCTATTCTTGTTCTGAGAAATGAAGGCTATTCCATGTGAGAAATTGCCAAGAACTGAAGATCTCGTACAACACTGTGTACTACTCCTACCCGCAAAACACCAGTCTCAACATCAACAGTGAAGAGGCGACTCCGGGATGCTGGCCTTCTAGGCAGAGTTTCTCTGTCCAGTGTCTGTGTTCTTTTGCCCATCTTAATCTTTTCTTTTTATTGGCCAGTCTGAGATATGACTTTTTCTTTGCAACTCTGCCTAGAAGGCCAGCATCCCAGAGTCGCCTCTTCACTGTTGATGTTGAGACTGGTGTTTTGCATGTACTATTTAATGAAGCTGCCAGTTTAGGACTTGTGAGGCATCTGTTTCTTAAACTAGACACTCTACTGTACTTGTCCTCTTGCTCAGTTGTGGACCGGGTCCTCCCACTCCTCTTTCTATTCTGGTTAGAGCCAGTTTGAGCTGTTCTGTGAAGGGAGTAGTACACAGCGTTGTACCAGATCGTCAGCATTGTACCAGGACTGGAATACAATGACCATGTCTCTGTCACTAGCAAACACAGTCATGGGTGGTATTGGTAACTTTAAAATTAACTCGAAAGGCATCTTTGGAAATATGCAAATAAGGCTTTACACCTCAACACCCCAAAACCTTTTTATAGGTACATATTTGCCACTTAAAAGGAACAAATGACTCCCTGTGTTGGTACCATAAAAAGTCCACCTGCTTTGGTGATGAAACTTCACTTCCTTATGTTATGTCATATATTTTACCAAGACAAATATCATTCATGTTCTGAATCATTCAGTGGGGTCTTTCTCTAATATTTCATTAACATTATGTCCAAAAAGTCTTATATAACCTAATACATCCGATAATAAGCACCGATCTTCGTTGAAAGCAGTGCAGGTTTCTCGTAACAACTTTTGAGGATTTTACATTTCGTTCTGGTTGTTGTCTTCAATGTTGTTTCCGCGTGTCACAAAAAGCAAAAATAGCATGACACGAGCTGAGTTAAATATTGAAGGCTTTGAAAATAAAATGTTTGGTATAGTGTTCGTCCAGTGCTCCGTTGACATTTCACATACATATGCTTGTTTTAGTGAGATACATTTTTTTATTTAGAATTAATATGAAAAGCTTCATGTGATGTCTCAAAATTGATATATTGTTTTATGTCTTGTGTATTTGAGAAGAAGGATGACGAGTTCAATGGGAAAGTGAACCTGTCAGGTAGCCAGTAGCCTTAATTCTTGTACAGCATCCAGCCTAGCTGGCACGATGCAATTTTCAACATTTTTGACCACTTTTTATCTCAGGCCTCCGTTAATTTAGATCCCCAAATTCTAACCATCCTACAAGGGTAAAAACTCCAATAACTTTTAAACAGATTATGATAGTCACGACATGTTTGGACCATTGGTTTTTGTAAAAGATTATCTACACAGTTATCATATTATTTTACCCAGTGGTTCAAAGATGCATTTTTGATTGGAGACCCTATGAAAAGACATTTGTACCTTTTCCAAATGTTTGCTTTTGTACCTGTACAATCTTGTCCCCTAAGGTACACTATTGGCTCTTTTAAGGTACGAACTGCAACGGTACAATTATGTACCTTCAAGTGTACAACTACAGTGAGAAGCCTTTGTACCCATTTTGTACCCCTTACGAACAAATCTAAACCTTTACTTCTGAGTGTTGATGAATGAGTTGAATTAACCAGTGATTAGCTGGTGTTGCATTGAGTGTAATTACACAACAGTCCTGTTATAGGATGGGATTCATCAATGTCTGTAATCATCGGTCTGTGCCAATGATCAACGGCAGGTGATGTTTGGTTTTCCATTGGTATTCTATTTGGTGTCTTGGTTTTGTTAATATGCACAGCGCTCCCTTATCCATTGTGTCTAAGCTTGTTTTAAATGATTTATTTACTGCTGGAATATATAATGGACACAAACAATAATATAACTGTAGCAGATGCTTGAGAGAGAGAGAAAGAGAGAGAGTAGAGATAGGACTAAGTACAGACTGAGTGAGCATAGCCTTGCTATTGAGAAAGGCCGCCGTAGGCAGACCTGGCTCTCAAGAGAGACAGGCCATGTGCCCACAAAATGAGGTGGAAACTGAGCTGCACTTCCTAACCTCCTGCCAAATGTATGACCATATTAGAGACACATATTTCCCTCAGATTACACAGACCCACAAAGAATTCTAAAACAAATCCAATTTTGATAAACTCCCTTATCTACTGGGTGAAATACCACAGTGTTCCATCACAGTAGCAAGATTTGTGACCTGTTGCCACAAGTAAAGGTCAACCAGTGAAGAACAAACACCATTGTAAAAACATCCCATATTTATGTTTATTTATTTTCCCTTTTGCACTTGAACTATTTGCACATCGTTACAACACCATATATAGACATAATATGACATTATAAAAATGTCTTTATTCTTTTGGAACTTGTGTAAAATTTACTGTAATACTTACTGTTCACTTTTTATGGTTTATTTCACTTTAGTTTATTATCTATTTCACTTGCTTTGGTAATGTAAACATATGATTCCCATGCCAATAGAGCCCTTTGAATTGAATTGATAGGAGGAGAGTAAACAGAGGGGTAGAGAAAGAGAAGTGGTAAGCATGAACCAACTCTCTTCCTTAGCATAGTAGCATGCACAAGGCCAGAGCGTTTGATTGCAGTAAACACACACATTTTAAATACTTTATTTTAATTCACAAATCACATAACAGTCGAGAAGGATATATGGACAGCTGACACAGAGCAGTACCTCACTAGCTGCTTTGTCTTTGTGCAATGCAAGCCTGCATTCTGAAGGCCAGGTACTGTCAGCTGATGTACATGGCCGAGACTCCCAAATATCAGCACTACTGATACACACACACACACACACACACACACACTGTTAACCTTTACCATTTCCTGAGTTTTATCATCAGTTAGGTTTGTAGTTGGCTGGTTTGCAGTTGGTGGGAAGGGAGAGAGACGCAGACATTTCCATATTGAGATTAGTGAAAGCAGCTTGACCTCAGCGATTGGCTTAGACAGACAGAGTTGATGTAAAAGATGAGTCAATTTCCTGCCTGGCATACTGCTGTTTGATTGACACATCCACGTTTGTGGACAGGGAGGGGGTGATGAGAGAGGTAGAGAGAGTTAAAGGAGGGTAGAGGAAGAGGGACAGTGGTTAGATCTACTTTTGTGGACAGAGAGGGGGTGATGAGAGAGGGATAGAGATTAAAAGGAGGGTAGAGAAAGAGGGACAGTTGTTAGCATGAACCAGGAAGCTACATCACAAATGTCTTCCTTACCGTTGAACCCGGTGTCCAAAAACATGGTCTCTGTTGAGGTTGTGGGTCTTCCAGCAGGACAACAACCACAAAATGTTCCCAGTTCAATAATTGCACATGTATCTCTTTATGTGGATGGCTGAGCTCGTGCGGATGTTTTCTTCACAGATCTGCTAATCAATGATGGCCAGGAGTACTGACACTGACCAATCAGAATCTTGTTGAGGAATGAGGTCAGCATATAAACACCGGGACTCGCGCAAATTCAACACATTTTTCAAGAAATAAGAAATTCTTTAAGAAAAGTGCAATGGTGCCAATATATCTGTCTGCAACTCTAGATGGGTGAAACTCTAGCCTGAGTTTTATCATCAGTTAGGTTTGTAGTTGGCTGGTTTGTAGTTGGTAGGGAGGGAGAGAGAGAGGCAGACATTTCCATATTGAGATTAGTGAAAGCAGCTTGACCTCAGTGAGAAGACGTTATTGGCTTAGACAGACAGAGTTGATGTAAAAGATGAGTCAATTTCCTGCCTGGATTACTGCTGTTTGATTGACACATCCACATGTGTGTGGACGGGGAGGGGGGTGATGAGAGGGGGGGGGGGGGTACGGTCCAGATAGCTGTACTGTAGACTTCTACTCTATGATAACAGCCAGCTCCCAAACTCTCTCTGTAACCACATCCATTCGGTGTGTGCGGCTCTGCTCGCGTCTATCTCTCTGCTTGACTGATTGTTCTCCCTCCCCTCATAAATCTGCGTTTAGTTCTGCACTGGAGAGGACAGAGGAAACGGTCAAGAGAGAAGGAGATGGAGAATATGGCTGCTGTGACATGAAGAGGGGAGAGAGGGATAGGATGAGGTAGTGAGTAAATTAAATGGAGAAGGGGAAAGAGAGAGAGAGTGGATAACAGAAACAGAACGACATAGAGAGACAGAACGACATAGAGAGAGAGAGACTTTGTCTTTCTTTACTGAAACTTTCTCATTTAATTTAAACTGCATACTGCATACATGTACCATACTCACCTTTCCATCTACCACATGATACAAACCAACATCACAATACCCAAAACAATACCCACTTCTTCAACCGTATATCCAAAACATCTTCCCCAGCTATACAGACAACCCCCCCAACACACCATATCTCCTGAAACATCTCCACACTTTTTATCATTCTATAGTACTCAAACTCCACCCTAAGGCGCACAGAGACCATCCTATTAAATAATAGTAAAGGGTCTGTTATCCTCCCACCTTTGACCCTGTTCCTCCTTGTTAGCCAAATAGCTAACTTCGCATGAGCAAACAGAAAATTCAACACAACACATTTGGCCTTCTCCTTAATCGAATACCTGTATCCCTTATAAACATCCCAACAGTAAAAACCTCCCCCAACCTCTCACACAGACATTCCAACAGAGACATTAGTGACATTAACCTGGTGCACACAGAAAACACATGAATCACAGTTTCTTTCATTATACAGAAAGGACACCCCTGCCTGATTCCCGGTTCAACCTGTGCCAACCAGCTGTTAGTGGCCAGGGCTCCATGAAGAACCCTCCACTGAAGGTCCCCTGACCTCTTTGGTACTGGGGGTTTGTAGAGCCCCCTCCATCTAAAACCCACCATACTCTCTGCCCCACATACCCCCTGCCACTGATGTGCCTTCACTCCTGTTAGGCTCCTAATGTTCCTAACCTTAACGCAGAGGTTGTAGAGGGCTTTACCTCCCACCCCTTCAAACTCTCCCAGGCTCGGAGTGTTAAAATCGAATAAGTCTTCCAGACCCCCTTGCCAGTCTCCAGTCTCTGCGGTCACCTGCAGTGGCGGAAACATTGGTGGCCCCTCCCCTTTTGGCCGCTCAAACACCCCCCTTACCGGCTCAGACAGTGCGTCAGACAGTGCCTCCTGGACCTCCTCCAGGAATCTCTCCAGCAGCCTAAGAGACGTTATTCCTGTTTGTTGTGCCAAGACTTCCAGGGTTTTCCACCCCTCCTCTCCCTGCAGTCTCAGGTCACCCAGCCTTTGTAAACCCGCTGCCATCAGTTGCCTCTGCAGGGTGGCCGACTGGACCGATCTCAAAGGGATGGCTGGGTTGTTGAAGATAGGCTCCTCCCACACCCACAGCCCTGGCTCCACACCCCCTTCTCGTGTGGGCCTTAGCAGCTGCCAGGCCCTCAGCACTGCAGAGTAAAAATCTGAGATCTACTGTACTCAGCCTCTCCAGCTTCATGAGGAACAGCTGCCGGTCCAACCCTAATCCGCCAGCTCTCCTCAGCAGCGCGCATGCTGGTTCCCTCCAGCCAACATCAGTATGGTACAGCAGTCTCTGCACCGCCTTTAGCCGGAAAGTAGCCATCCTGCTCTCCAGTTCCACCAGGCCCTGTCCTCCTTCGTGGACGGTCATGTACAACATTTCCGCCCTCAACCAGTGATGGCCCGACCAGAAAAAGTCCACCAGCTTGCGTTGCAGGTCTGCGAGCAGGTAAAAAAACTCTTCCCAAACCCAAACATCACATTAAACAGATACTCATGGTCCACTCTATCAAAAGCCTTCTCTTGATCTAAAGAGACCAGTCCAAAGTTCACATTAGAACCTCTCGACAAGTCCAACATGTCCCTGATTAAGAACAAGTTGTCTGGGATTGAGCGTCCCGGACCCAATATGTTTGGTCCTTATGTACTAACGAGTCCAAATGGGACTTCAGTCTGTTAGAGAGGACCTTGGCAAATATCTTGTAGTCCGCACAGAGTAATGCCACAGGCCTCCAGTTCTTAAGTTCACACAAGTCCCCTTTTTTGGGCAGGAGAGTCAGAGCCGCCCGATGGCAGCTCATCGGCAACTCTCCTACCCCGACGCATTCACGCAACACGCAAAAGAAATCCTGTCCAATTATTCCCCAGAATTTTTTATAAAACTCCACAGTCCGCTCCCGCATCTCACCCACCACAGAGGTCACCCGCCCATCAGACAGCCGTAGACAATGCATACCCTTGGCTTCACTGCTCTGTCTTTCCAAACCAAAGAAGAAGGAGCTGGGAGCATCCATCTCCTTGAGCATGGAGAATCTAGCTCTTACAAGTGCTCCCTTTGCTTTAACCTGGAAAAAACTGCCCAGGTCCCTGCGTAATTCAGCTAAATTAGCCTGGAGGCCTACATTGCCTTTCCCCACCATCTCTCCCTCCATCTCACTAATACAACGCTCTACTTCCCCCAATACTCTACTAGACTCTGAGGATGAGAGAGCTGTGTACTGTTGACAGAAAAGCCGAATTTGGACTTTCCCCACATCCCACCATTGACTCAGAGACTCATACTCCTCTCTTCGCTGCCCCCACCTTTCCCAAAAGGTCTGGAAACCTGAGTAAAAAGTGGCATCTTATAAGAGTTTTACATTGAACTTCCAATAGGATGCCTGCCGGGGCCCTGGTGAAATAGACAGCCGAGTCATGGTTATGTGATGATCGGAAAACCCCACTGGGAGAATGGTAGCGCCCAACAGCCTATTGCTCCGATTCCTAGATATATAAAAACTATCAAGTCGGGCTGCACTCACCCTAGCCACAAAAACCTTCACCTATGTATACTGTCTTGTGTTGGGATGTTTAGTTCTCCAAACATCCACTAGGTCGAACTGATTAATGATGTCCCTTAACACTCCCACTGACACTGAATAAGGCTCTTCCCCATTTCTGTCTTTTGTAAAATCCATTGTACAGTTCCAGTCCCCTTCGACCACCAGCGTCTTCTCAGGCGCTACCTGTGAGAGTTCCTGTCTAAGACTCCCAAATAGAACTCCTCTCTCTCTCCCTGTGTTAGGCGCATACACATTTATAAAGACAAAACCCATGTTGTTAATTTCTGCTTTAACAACAAGGAGCCTACCCCTACACACCTCCTTCGAGGAGCAAATTTTTTTTTGTCCCATGGCTCAACACACTTGCCCCTTTCCACCAGAGCCCCCAATCGACTTCATTCAACACATCACTATGTGTCTCCTGCAGAAACAACAGCTGTACTTTTTTTTGTTTTACATATTCACCCAACAGACTCCTCTTTCCCGCATCTCTGGTGCCATTTATATTGAGCGAGCCTACCCGTAGAGTCTCCATAAGAAGTGGGAGAAAAGCCAGCAGAGAAATGGACCAATAGCAAAGCTCAAAAAGCCCCAGTGTCAAAAAGAAAATATACATCTAAACAGTGTCTGAAGGTGAACCTTTACGCACTGTTGTGACCCACTTCCTCAACCGTTTCCTGGGTGAGAGGACACCATGCCCCTCATTTTTCATTGCATGTTGTCCTGATCTTACAAACTTTCTTGGATCAGAAAAAAAGCCTCAAGATTAACTTTTTTCCCCTTGGTCTCATTCAGGAACCTTTTCAGTTCTCTCAAAGTGTACTTAGACCCCTCTGCTTGACTGGCTGTCAGCTCCGGGCCCATTGAAGAGGAGTCTGGAAAAAATAACTCCTCATCCTCACTTTCCTCCTCATCTCTATTTCCCACCCTGACCACCTGCCCCTCCTCTCTGGTCTGGGCATCCCCCACAGCAACAGGCAAAGTTTCCATGGTGCCTTTGACCACACCCTTTTTCCTTTTCCGCTTGACACCCTCCTCCCCCCCTACATTTTACATTTTAGTCATTTAGCAGACACTCTTATCCAGAGCGACTTACAGTAGAGTGCATACATTTTTATTACATTTTTAAATACTGGTCCCCCGTGGGAATCGAACCCACAACCCTGGCGTTGCAGGCACCAAGCTTTACCAACTGAGCTACAGAGTCCCAAGTCTCTCACACTTCCCCACTATACTCTCCTCATCCACTAGCATAACCTGACTAGATCCAGCCTCATCTACACCACCCTCCATAGCCTGACTAGACCTAGCATCCTCTACACCACCCTCCATAGCATAACAAGGCCCAGCCTCAGCTACCCCACCCTCTCTAGCCTGACTAGACCCAGCCTCCGCTACCCCACCATCTCTAGCCTGACTAGACCCAGCATCCGCTACACCACCATCCATAGCCTGACTAGACCCAGCCTCCGCTACACCACCATCCATAGCCTGACTAGACCCAGCCTCAGCTACCCCACCATCTCTAGCCTGACTAGGCCCAGCCTCATCTACACCACCATCTCTTGCATGCCTAGGCCCAGCCTCATCTACATCACCATCCCTGGCATGACTATGCCCAGCCTTATCTACACCACCATCCCTGGCATGACTATGCCCAGCCTCTGCTGTCTGCATCTCATTACCCCCTGCACGTTGACCTCGATTTCCCCCTCACCTTGTCTACGGCCTTTATGTGGGCACGCAAAGCTCTTATGCCCCAAATCCCCACACTCAAAACACCGTAGACTGTCTGTGCTGGCAAACCCTGCATAGAGCCCCTCCCCATGCCTCACTTTAAAATGCACATTTAGCTGTTGCTCATTGTTGTTCAGAAACATAAACACTTGCCTCCGGAACGAAACAACGTGCTTAACAGCAGCTGCCTGAAAACCTGCCGACAGTACACGAAACCCGCTAGCAAACTTACCAAAACCCCTCAGATCTTTCCTGATTTGATCGTCCGTAATAAACGGAGGCAAATTTGCAACTACCACTCTTGTCAAAGGGGTAGAGAGGTGAAACTGGCAACAACACATCCCTTACAAATATTCCACTAGCAATTAGCCTACCAACCAAATTTGCTCTTTTCATGAACACATTTACATTTACGTCATTTAGCAGACGCTCTTATCCAGAGCGACTTACAAATTGGAATACAACCACAGCTTTGTTCATTCTAGAAGCAGAATGTATAAATTCAGCTCCTACCTCTTCACTGACCGCGAGCAGAACCTCCTCCACCTTAACTCCATTCTCAGGAACACACCTGAATCCATGCCGTGTCGACAGCGTCTCCTCCACGCTAGGCTGAGAAGCCATCACGCATACCACACCTTGCAAACCCCAGAAAACTTACTCTGTCCTCTTCCACCCTAACTTTGAAAAAACTGTGGATACCGCTAAAACAAATAGTGCATTAACCCTCCTCCATAGAAAATAACATGTAAAGAAAAGACCAAGTAAAGAATCAAGAAAGTTAGTTAGGACAGAGCCCTCCACACCAAACTCCAAAAAACTCCCAGCATGCACTGCGAGAGAGAGAGAGAGAGAGAGAGAGAGAAACCGTGCTGTTTACCTTTAACAGGATTATTTTTCTGCTCTGTCCTTTTATCTATTTGAATTCATATTTATTCATATGTAGTGTGTGTGTGTGTATGTGCCTATATACAGTGTGTGCCAGTGTAAACCCAATGCAGACCACCCTGTAGGACTCTAACAATGATTATGGTCAGTCAGTCCCTCCTGGATTCCGCGATGCTGCGATCGCAATTCTATTAGCAAAATCAACAATTCCCCACATATTGTCCAACCAACGCACTATTTTCACATAAAACAGTAAAATCATCTCAATTTTATTGCATAAAAGTGACCCATCACCGGAGTACAAAAAGAGGGCTTGTAATTTCAACCAATCATCGCACATTTACCGCATCATATGGTTCAAACAAGCCACACGTAAACAAACTTTTTCCTCGTCATCGCATTTTTGCAATAACTTGAACAAAATCATCCCATATTGCCGTGCAAAATCAAGCACTTTTTCCCGGAAATATCAAAAATAATCCCTGCGAAATCCTGGTCAATATGTGAAGGCATTCCTGAACTCTGTGGAGTGTATGATATTTTATATTTAACTAGGCAGGTCAGTTAAGAACAAATTCTTATTTACAATGACAGCCTAGGAACAGTGGGTTAACTGCCTTGTTCAGGGGCAGATCAACAGATTTTTACCTTTAGGTTATTGGCCCAACTCTCTAGGCTACCTGCCGCCCCTAGATAAACAAACCCCTCGTTGGGGGCCTTAGAGACAGCTGTGTGGTGGCTATACTACTCTGTGTTTCTCTGGGTTGATAGCTGTGTGGAGCGGCCTCCTGATCAGACTTCGGAGGTGTGCACACCACCCACCGCTTCCGAGTATATTACTCACCAATGCCCAGTCTCTAGATAACAAGGTAGACGAAATTAGGGCAAGGTTGCTTTCCAGAGAGACATCAGGGATTGTAACATAGTATTTTTCACGGAAACATGGCTCTCCTGGGTACATAGTCAGATGTATGGTGGCTATACCACTCTGTGTTTCTCTGGGTATTCTGATTCCACTGTTATAGATCAGAGTCAGGGCTCTCCGATGATTCCACCTGTGATTGATTCCAGCCTCATGGCCACTGTGAGAGGACTAAGGGCTGAGGGCTGAAGGCTGAAGGCTGGGGGCCGAAGGCTGGAGCTGGGGGCCGAAGACTAGGGGTTGAAGACTGGGGACTGATGGCTGAAGGCTGGGGGCAGAAGGCTAGGAGCTGAAGGCTGGGGACTGAGGGCTGAAGGCTGAAGGCTGGAGGCTGAAGTCTGGAGGCTGGGGACTGAGGGCTGGGGACTGAGGGCTAAAGGCTGGGAGCTGAAGGCTGGGGGCTGGGGACTGATGGCTGAAGACTGAGAGCTAAAGGCTGGGAGCTGAAGGCTGGGGGCTGGGGACTGAAGGCTGGGGGCTGAAGACTGGAGGCTGGGGACTGAGGGCTGGGGACTGAAGGCTGGGGGCTGAAGACTGGAGGCTGGGGACTGAGGGCTAAAGGCTGAGAGCTGAAGGCTGGGGGCTGGGGACTGATGGCTGAAGACTGAGGGCTAAAGGCTGGGAGCTGAAGGCTGGGGACTGATGGCTGAAGACTGAGGGCTGGGGACTGAGGGCTGGGGACTGAGGGCTGGGGACTGAGGGCTAAAGGCTGGGAGCTGAAGGCTGGGGGCTGGGGACTGAGGGCTGGGGACTGAGGGCTAAAGGCTGGGAGCTGAAGGCTGGGGGCTGGGGACTGAGGGCTGAAGACTGAGGGCTGGGGACTGAGGGCTGGGGACTGAGGGCTAAAGGCTGGGAGCTGAAGGCTGGGGGCTGGGACTGAGGGCTGGGGACTGAGGGCTGAGGGACAAGCCCAAGGCTTGTGGAGCAGCAGGTCTATACTGTAACAGACAGACAACATACATTGCACAGACGTACTCAGGGTCCTCTGGTAATGCATATTGATTGGCTGTAGTGCGTAACATGTGTAAGAATATTTCAAGATAAGTACACAATGCAGAGAAGTAGAGATCAATGGAACTAGTAGTTTCTCTGTAATGGGGAACTGAAGATTAATGGGTCAGGGACATGGGTTGTTTTTCAGTTCAACATCTGTTTAGAATCTGTGAAGGGGTTCCAGTCTGGGACTCATAGCTACACGTGGCAAGTTTTCATTTGTCCAAATTGACTATACATTGAGCCTAAAACGTGATACTTGGTATTTGGCCATTGGCCCAATTTTACTGCAAGGAATTCTAATTGGTTAACCACAAGCTAGGTTTTGGTATAAACTACATCCTGTATCTTTGTTCAGTGGAGAAAAACAACGAGAACAGGGGAGAATTAACATATACCATCCACTTTCCAGCATAATAACTATGATTGGTTCTCTTTTAATAAACATATTTTTCTCTCCCTGATTTGCTTTGGGGTCTGTGTTATTGAAGAATAACATCAACTGCTAACACATGATAACAGGCTGGAACTGGTGTTTGTGTCTGCCTGTGTTGCAACAGGTTTCTGGTTGGGGGTGGTGTCGGGGGGTTTGTGTTCAATTAACCCCTTAGTCCCCTAACTCGGGTCACATGTGGACTAGTGGTCCAAGCCCATGGTGGGTTCAGTCGATAAGCAGAGGCTAGATGGTGCTACTATTGTATACGTCACAGACTCCCTGAGATATTCATATTGACATACTCTGAACACACTCACGCACACATTGACCCAGGGTGCATTGCTGGTGAGCTGGTGCACAGCTGTGCTTCATCCTCACAGACGTTGAGGGCATATGCCATATTGTAGAAAGTAAAGTGTGTGCCCACGTGTGTTTGTGTCTATGTGTTTGCGTGTGTGTTTTCCTGTGCATGTGTGTATACACTTACGTGTGTGTGTGTGTGTGTGTGTGTGTGTGTGTGTGTGTGTGTGTGTGTGTGTGTGTGTGTGTGTGTGTGTGTGAATGTGTTCAATGCCAGATGCTTCCTGTGTACGGTATGTGCTACAGAGCAAGTGAAGTGTCCAGCCATTAGACTGGTATTGCCATATGTCTAGTGGGGCGCTCGGGGCACCACAATGCAATTAGACTCCGCTATCAAATATTTATTTTCTCAGCTGCATCTCCTGTGCTCTGGAGAAGAAAGACTATTCACCATGCGCTTCCAAATGAAAATAGTATACAGAGTAAATACTTAACAAAGCTGGGGATCTAGAATTTCTCTGTGTGAGCTCACCGAGCCAATCTATGTCTGGGTGTATGTTTGTCTGTCTGTCTTTCTGTCTGTCAGTATCTATGTCAGTGTGTGAGTGTGTACGTGTGGGTTGGTGTGTGGAGTGTGTGTGTGTGCATCTCCAGCTGCATCTCATCAGTATTATAGAATATGAATGTGGCAAAGTGTAGATAGATGTGTGTGTGTGATTTGAAAGGTGTTTGACATGTCCCACTACAAACGGGTGTTTAGAGGGTTACGTCAGGCCGGGTCTGAACCAACGGGTGTTTAGGGGGTTAAGTCAGGCCGGGTCTGAACCAACATGTGTTTCGGGGGTTAAGTCAGGCCGGGTCTGAACCAACGGGTGTTTAGGGGGTTACGTCAGGCCGGGTCTGAACCAACGGGTGTTTAGGGGGTTACGTCAGGCCGGGTCTGAACCAACAGGTGTTTAGGGGGTTACGTCAGGCCGGGTCTGGTCTGAACCAACGGGTGTTTAGGGGGTTACGTCAGGCCGGGTCTGAACCAACAGGTGTTTAGGGGGTTACGTCAGGCCGGGTCTGGTCTGAACCAACGGGTGTTTAGAGGGTTACGTCAGGCCGGGTCTGGTCTGAACCAACGGGTGTTTAGAGGGTTACGTCAGGCCGGGTCTGGTCTGAACCAACGGGTGTTTATGGGGTTACGTCAGGCCGGGTCTGAACCAACGGGTGTTTAGAGGGTTACATCAGGCCTGGTCTGGTCTGAACAAACGGGTGTTTAGGGGGTTAAGTCAGGCCGGGTCTGGTCTGAACCAACAGGTGTTTAGGGGGTTACGTCAGGCCGGGTCTGAACCAACGGGTGTTTAGAGGGTTACGTCAGGCCGGGTCTGGTCTGAACCAACGGGTGTTTAGAGGGTTACGTCAGGCCGGGTCTGGTCTGAACCAACGGGTGTTTATGGGGTTACGTCAGGCCGGGTCTGAACCAACGGGTGTTTAGGGGGTTACGTCAGGCCGGGTCTGGTCTGAACCAACGAGTGTTTAGGGGGTTACGTCAGGCCGGTTCTGGTCTCAACCAACGGGTGTTTAGGGGGTTACGTCAGGCCGGGTCTGGTCTGAACCAACGGGTGTTTAGGGGGTTACGTCAGGCCGGTTCTGAACCAACGGGTGTTTAGGGGGTTACGTCAGGCCGGGTCTGAACCAACGGGTGTTTAGAGGGTTACGTCAGGCCGGGTCTGGTCTGAACCAACGGGTGTTTAGAGGGTTACGTCAGGCCGGGTCTGGTCTGAACCAACGGGTGTTTAGGGGGTTACGTCAGGCCGGGTCTGAACCAACAGGTGTTTAGGGGGTTACGTCAGGCCGGTTCTGGTCTGAACCAACAGGTGTTTAGGGGGTTACGTCAGGCCGGGTCTGAACCAACGGGTGTTTAGAGGGTTACGTCAGGCCGGGTCTGGTCTGAACCAACAGGTGTTTAGGGGGTTACGTCAGGCCGGGTCTGGTCTGAACCAACGGGTGTTTAGAGGGTTACGTCAGGCCGGGTCTGAACCAACGGGTGTTTAGGGGGTTACGTCAGGCCGGTTCTGGTCTGAACCAACGGGTGTTTAGAGGGTTACGTCAGGCCGGGTCTGGTCTGAACCAACGTGTGTTTAGGGGGTTACGTCAGGCCGGGTCTGGTCTGAACCAACGGGTGTTTAAAGGGTTACGTCAGGCCGGGTCTGGTCTGAACCAACGGTTTTGATTATAATTCTATTCTGATTTTATTGTCTCTTTGCTCCACTGTAACTAATTGGCTGAATCTGTGACGAGTGCTGATGTCGGGTCTGTCTTGCCTATTTAGATTAGAATGAATAGACAGATTCGAATGAATAGACCTGTTCCTAGATCAGCACTCCTACTCTTAGACACTTTATGAATATGGGCCTAGGTGTTAAAGAACAGTATTCTATCATTTTATTTCATCTTAAAACATCTGATTTATAAACCATTTTACGGCAATGGGAAAAATCTTACGGCCCTAAAAAGCTCAATTGGTTCTTTAGCCCTAACTGAGTGATACACCATAAAGAATTGTGACCGACCGGCTTGATTCGGTCTTATGTAGCAACATTTGAAATTGTGTTTTTTACATTGGATAAAAGTAGAGACTTAGAGCTAGAAAATTCAACATCATACAATATAGTTGAGGAACAATGGGAAAGTAATTCTGCTTTGAAAGTTGATACACTTTTGAGAAAATGGCCCTTGAATGTTTTGGTAAACCTGCTGGACAGCTATTCTTTGTCTATACCCATTCAGCATCATTCACACCCTCTTAAGACTTAGCCCCACCCATTTCTTTAAGGATTCACATGTGAGGCCATCTCCTAAACAACCAAAGATTTCAAGACTAAAGGCTGGTTTATACTACGGGTGTGTCGTAAATTCAGTCTGGAGTGTCAGAGTGCGCTCAGACTGTGGTCTGGGCGTTCGTAAACTCAGAGCATTGTCAAATTGTCCATTCATAAATTCAGAGCGTTCGTAAATTCATCAGTTATTCTGCGGTCTGGCACACTCAGGCGAGTGCTCTGAAATCGGAGTAGGTAGCCAGAGCGAATTTACCAGCTACGTCGATCAACAGTTGTCACAATGAAATCATTAACATTCTATTGAAAGGGTTTCTTGCATAGCGGCGTCTTTTGTTTAGACATGTGGCTAGCTAAACAATTTTTACAAGCATTTCGCTACACTCGCAATAACATCTGCTTGTAGTGGTCTGGATGTAGCTGGTGCAGAGGAGTCAGGCGCAGGACAGCAGAGATGAGTAACACAAGTAACTTTACTCAAATATTCCAATAACATGTCGTAATACTGAGCCCAACAATAACGGACCGAACATACATAAAACAATCACGCACAAAAACCATGGGGAAAACAGAGGGTTAAATAATGAACATGTAATTGGGGAATTGAAACCAGGTGTGTAAAACAAAGACAAAACAAATGGAAAATGAAAAGTGGATTGGCGATGGCTAGAAGGCCGGTGACGTCGACTGCCGAACGCCGCCCGAACAAGGAGAGGGACCGACTTCGGCGGAAGTCGTGACACTGCTAAACATGTGTATGTGATCAATAAAATGTGATTTTGATTTGATTTGAATGAACCATAATCCCAACTCATAACGTTACTAAACTGCATGAATCTGCTGGCAGCTAACCAACCAGGTTCAATGTTAGCTAGCTAATAGTAGCTAACATTAGTCTTTAACTAACAGTTGCAATGCAAATGGCTCTTAGCTACGAATAATATTACTATACAGATCATACACGTAACGTTAGCTAGCGAGAAAGCCAGCTGACGTGACCTAGCTAGCTAACAGTACGCTTTAACTTGAAATGAAAACAACGTTGTGACAAAATAACAAACGTGTAATATCTGAAAATGTAGCTAGCTAGACTATCTTACCCATATACATGAATGGACGCTTCTCCCTCTGTCACTGATGCCATGGTTGCCCTTAGTTTGAAGATGTAATCCAGAGACAGGTGTTTTATACAATAGCCTTCAGTGTGTTCTCATTTCGACTCCCTCTGCATTATTGCAATCAAACGGCAGAAATTTCTCCATCTCCTTAGCTATCATACTCTAATTCCACTGATTTCAAAACTCGGTCCTCTAGTTCTGCTACGTGATATATTTTTCAAAAAGCCGTGTTAGAAACGATTAGATACACATACTGAGCAGCTCATGTTATTGACACAAGCGTGCTGCATGGCAGACCAATCTGAACTCATCTCTCGTCATGTCCAGCCCATCCATTATCTCAGCCAATCATGGCTAGCGGAAAGGTTTCTGACTTTTTCCATGGCTAAACCAACTAGGCTTGTAAAGAATTGAGCTGTTACAGTCTGCAGGTTCTTTAGCCCTAACTGAGTGATACACCATAAAGAACTGAGCTGTTACAGTCTGCAGGTTCTTTAGCCCTAACTGAGTGATACACCATAGAGAATTGAGCTGTTACAGTCTGCAGGTTCTTTAGCCCTAACTGAGTGATACACCATAAAGAATTGAGCTGTTACAGTCTGCAGGTTCTTTAGCCCTAACTGAGTGATACACCATAAAGAATTGAGCTGTTACAGTCTGCAGGTTCTTTAGCCCTAACTGAGTGATACACCATAAAGAATTGAGCTGTTAGTCTGCAGGTTATTTATGGTTGTAACCTGTGGTTATTGAGGTCCAGTGGAATGTGAAGGGTCTGGTGGATTAAACATGACCAAGGGAAGGACTTAAATTGAAGCTTGCTCCAGCATTGGCTGGCTATGAGTTGTGTGTGTGTGTGTGTATGTTTGAGTGTGTGCGTACTTGTCAATAAATGTGTACATGTGTGTGCATGAGTCTGTGTGTGCACACAATTGTGTGTGTATGTTTGTGTGTTTGTTTGTGTGTGTGCTGCTAATTCATATTAAAAGCTGCTACTGCCGCTGCAGAGGCACTGCCCTCTCTCTCTCTCTCTCTCTCTCTCTCTCTCTCTCTCTCTCTCTCTCTCTCTCTCTCTCTCTCTCTCTTGCTCTGAGAGAGAGAGAGAGAGAGCGAGAAGGATAGAGAGAATGATAGAGAGAATGACTGAGCATATCTGTCAGACCCTGACTGTTAGCCCACTGAGATAAAGTCTTCAGACCCTGACTGTTAGCCCACTGAGATAAAGTCTTCAGACCCTGACTGTTAGCCCACTGAGATAAAGTCTTCAGACCCTGACTGTTAGCCCACTGAGATAAAGTGTACAGACCCTGACTGTTAGCCCACTGAGATAAAGTCTTCAGACCCTGACTGTTAGCCCACTGAGATAAAGTCTTCAGACCCTGACTGTTAGCCCACTGAGATAAAGTCTTCAGACCCTGACTGTTAGCCCACTGAGATAAAGTATTCAGACCCTGACTGTTAGCCCACTGAGATAAAGTCTTCAGACCCTGACTGTTAGCCCACTGAGATAAAGTATTCAGACCCTGACTGTTAGCCCACTGAGATAAAGTCTTCAGACCCTGACTGTTAGCCCACTGAGATAAAGTCTTCAGACCCTGACTGTTAGCCCACTGAGATAAAGTCTTCAGACCCTGACTGTTAGCCCACTGAGATAAAGTCTTCAGACCCTGACTGTTAGCCCACTGAGATAAAGTATTCAGACCCTGACTGTTAGCCCACTGAGATAAAGTCTTCAGACCCTGAATGTTAGCCCACTGAGATAAAGTCTTCAGACCCTGACTGTTAGCCCACTGAGATAAAGTCTTCAGACCCTGACTGTTAGCCCACTGAGATAAAGTCTTCAGACCCTGACTGTTAGCCCACTGAGATAAAGTATTCAGACCCTGACTGTTAGCCCACTGAGATAAAGTCTTCAGACCCTGACTGTTAGCCCACTGAGATAAAGTCTTCAGACCCTGACTGTTAGCCCACTGAGATAAAGTCTTCAGACCCTGACTGTTAGCCCACTGAGATAAAGTCTTCAGACCCTGACTGTTAGCCCACTGAGATAAAGTATTCAGACCCTGACTGTTAGCCCACTGAGATAAAGTCTTCAGACCCTGACTGTTAGCCCACTGAGATAAAGTCTTCAGACCCTGACTGTTAGCCCACTGAGATAAAGTCTTCGGGTCTCATGCAATGCTACTCATTATCAGCTTAGTACTGATCCACCCCTGACCTCTTGTTTGTTACATTTTTGGATTTCCTCTCCAGTGTTCTCTAGTTTTACTGTGTTTGTGTCATTGAGTAGGTGTTTTTACTTTGTAATGTGTGCATGTGTATTTATGTGTATTCTCCCCTTGAGTAGTGTAAAATGGCTGGTGTGTTCTAGTGGACAGACAGACATACAGACATACACCCATAGTGCTGTTGCTGTTGCTACTGCTTATCGGAGGAGAAATCAATAATTGAGTAAACACAGAGATAAAAGGGATTGTTTTAATTCCTCGCTAGAAGGTTAGTCGGCCCAGTTTGCTGCTGAATTAAATGGAGGGGGTAATTCATAGTGCCTGTGTAACCCTAATTATTTTACTTAATTATCTATCTCCTTCTCCGAAGGGCCCGTGGGTTCGATGATGAAGAGTCGGGTTACAATCAAGTTATTTTCTGTAATTTAATGCTTCCAAGAAGCAGTTGCACAAGATGTTAGGTTACATCTCCATCACTTCACTTCTCTGACACACATCTCTCCCGTTACTCCTCACGCGCAGCTGAGTCTGGGAAGGGTATTTTCAGAATAAGACGGCTTTAATTGTACTGAGAATCAAGGACGAGAATCTCCATCTGCATAAATGTTAAAGGGATTACTGTGGACTGTTTGGGTTCGTACCGAGGAACAGTTTTAACCCCCCCCCTCTCCCCTAATAAAGACCATCTATTGGGCAAGAACACTCCATTATGGCTGGATTATAATACAGGCACTCACTCACTCACTCACACACACACACACACACACACGCACGCACACACACACACACACACACACACACACACACACACACACACACACACACACACACACACACACACACACACACACACACACACACACACACACACACACACACCCTTTGAACTGGAGTGCTAGCTAGAGCCGGGACAAAAATCCATATCTGGATAAACTGCCTGAATTGATGCGATAATGATAAATAGAAGAATATGTTTAAAACATTCATGTGCACTTTTATAATTTTGTAGCCAACAATTGTCCTATTAACAATCACCCATATTAGCAAACTTATTTTGTTTCAAGCTTCACATTTCTCTAGTAAAGGCTACTTAGTAATGAACGATATCAACAAAATGCCTATGATAAGTGATCGGTATGGTCGGTGTTGATCATTTTCAGTTCATCATCCCAGCTCTAGTGCTACAGTAGCTGTGGTAAAGGGAGTAATGTTAACTGCATTATTAAACAGCCCAGATTCATTATACAGATATTCATTGAAAATATTCTTTCATCTTTGTCACACACTTACTGACTCCCATCACACGCACACACACACACACACACACACACACACACACACATTATCTCATTATCTCTTTCACTTTCTGAGTATGTGAGGAAGTATGGTTACTACAGTGATATTTTCTCCTTTGTTTGTTTGCTGTTTGTTCTTTTCTTTTCTTTAATTTTTGTTGTGCTGATTCTCTGTGTGTGTGTGTATGTGTGTGTTTGTTTGTGTGTGTGTGTGTGTGTGCTTGCAGCGCGGTGTGTTTTGTGTTACAGACATGTGAATGTTTCATAGAGTTACATAAGGGGGCTCTCCCAATGGACCTCTGACCCCTTAACACTCACTGAGCTTTACTAACACAACATTAGACAACACTACACCACACAACACTAAGTACACTACACAACAATACAATACACAACACTACACAACACTACACTTCACAACACTACACAACACTAAAATACACAACACAACACTACACTTCACAACACTACACAACACTACGCAACACTAAACTACACAACACTACACAACACTACACTACACAACATTACACAGCACTAAACTACACAACAGTGAACTAAAATACACAACAAAACACTACACAACACTACACTCAAATACACAACATACACTACACAACGCAACAATACACAACACTATACTAAACTACACAACACTACACTACACAACACTAAACTAAATTACACAACAATACACTAAACTACACAACACTACACTAAACTACACAACACTACACTACACAACACACCACTACACTAAACTACACAACACAACACTGTACATTTCAATTCAATACACAACGTGTCTGTCTGCCTGTCTGTCTGTCTGTCTGTCTGTCTGTCTGTCTGTCTGTCTGTCTGTCTGTCTGTCTGTCTGTCTGTCTGTCTGTCTGTCTGTCTGTCTGTCTGTCTGTCTGTCTGCAGCCACCCAGTGAGTATCCTTCCATGCTGTTGGCAGTGGTGTCCTTAACTCCAGTATGTTAGCCCAGGCTCTGACAATACTGGAGCTGTCCTTGTAGTGACTGGCTAGATGAACGGGTCACTGACTCTTGCACTGTCATCTCTCTCTCTCTCTCTCTCTCTCTCTCTCTCTCTCTCTCGCTCTCTTTCTCTCTCTCGGGATTCGCTGCTGAGACCTCTTCCTCTGTCACTTTGTTTTAGAGTCATGTTTCACTTATCCCTGCCAGAGAGTTCAAAAGGTCCGTTCTCTCTCTCTCTCTCTCTCTCTCTCTCTCTCTCTCTCTCTCTCTCTCTCTCTCTCTCTCTCTCTCACTCTCTCTTTCTTTCATTAGCTCTTTCCCTCTCTCCCTCTCTCTCCCTCTGATGGTTTGCCTTCAGTAGCAGATGGGTAGATACATTCCCCCTAGAAAAGTAGGTAGAGGGCTGAGAGAAACAGAGAAAACATTTCCTCAGCCTACTGTAGATTAAATCCGTGTTATTTTATTTGTGTGTTTAAAATGAATAAATAATTCTTACTGTAATATGAAACATTTGACATAATTAGGAATCCTCTTTAGCTCTGCAATGGAGTACAGCAGTAGGTTTCTCCAATTGTCTCATTCATCCCCCTCCTCTCCCCTGAAACTATTCCCCAGGTTGTTGCTGTACATGACAATGAGTTCTCAGCCAACTTACCTGGTAAAATAAGGGTACAATAAAATATATGTAAATACAGTACCAGTCAAAAGTTTGGACACACCTACTCATTCAAGGGTTTTTCTTTATTTTTACTATCTTCTACATTGTAGAAAAATAGCAAAGACATTAAAACTAAACTATGAAATAACACATGGAATCATGTAGTAACCTTTGCCTTGATGACAGCTTAGCACACCAAGGTCTTCACTATTATTATTCTACAATGTAGAAAATAGTAAAAATAAAGAAAAACCCTTGAATGAGTAGGTGTGTCCAAACTTTTGACTGGTACTGTACGTAACTATGGATTTTATACCGATCTACAAGGGGGAGCCACCTCTCCTGCCCTTTATTGGAGAGATACTATTGAAACCAAATAACATCCATTTAGACCTCAAATGACTTCCTCCAGCTGGATGAATTCACACAGTATTACTATTTGAATGCATAAAGGAGAGGCCTTAATCATCAACAATAGAAAAATAAAGCGAGAGAGAGAGAGAGAAGTCCAAGAGTCCAACAGCTAATGTGACTGTGTGAGTGACACCCGTTCTCACCCAACAGGGGAACAGTCTGTTCTATAAAGGGGTCCTTGTTCATTTCAGGTCAATTGGAGGAGTTATTATAAGATTGTGTTACAGCAGGGATGAACTTGGTCAAGGGCGACACACACAAGCCACCCTGGTTTCTATATGTGGAATCCTCAACATGACAACCTCCTTCACATAACCTTCTAGATCAGAGGATTCTCATGCTTTACCAGAGGATGAATCAATAACTAATGTAGTAGCGAACCATATTGTAATACAATGAATAATAGTATGCTGATCCTCTGTGTCTCAGATGGTAGAGCATGGGACCTTCAACGCCAGTATAGGGAGTCTGATTCCTGGGGCCACTTTTATTATTATTATTATTATTATTATTATTATGTATAACCTTTAAAAAACAAATTGGGACACAATGTTTGTAAAAGACAGTCTTCTGTGAAAAACTTTCCTGGAGCACTCAGTTGTAAAGACAGTTTTAGAAGATGACGTTGGTCTGTGCCAAATGAAGAATTGTTTTGTAAAGCTCACTAAGGGATTCATGTTGGCTTTGAAATTACCATGGCAATATGTATGCAAATGTACCAAGTGCTGCCAAAAATGAGATTTTCATTTTCTGTCTACTATTAATATCCTTTCTAGTCTCCAGTTGTCATGTAATATGGAATTACAACTGGAATTCATTTAGTTGTTTTCTTATTGTCCTTGGCAACACACTAGTTTTAGAAACAGACAGTAGTCAACAAGACATGAACATCTTTCTCTGTATTCATGTTGCATGGCTGCTGGTTTGGTTGGAGGCCATTGAGAGTTAGTCATTTCTGTGTGTGCATGTTCGTGTGTGTGCACGCGTGCATGAGTGTATGCGTGCATGTGTAAGTGTATGCATCCGTACATGTGTGTTTGTGTGTGTGTGCTTGCGTGTGTGCGTGCATTTCAGTAGTCAGCCATGCTCTGTGACAGTACAGTGTAAACCTGCCTGACATACTGTGTGTTTACTCTGCATATGCAGCCTTCACGTCCTATCACATCACTTCTGTGGCTGTCAGCTCAATGTCTCTCTGAATCTCTCTGTCTGTCGCTCTCTCTCTGTCTCTCTTTATCTCTCTCTCTCTCTCTCTCTCTGTCTTTCACAATGAAATCAAACATATCTCACTCTGACTCTAAGCTCTTCCTCTCTGGGGAGAACTTAAGTGCCATGTGGAACCAGGGACTCTGGGTCCACGGGGACATATATGTTGGTTGCACTACCTTTGATGATGTTATTACCTCCTCATTACTGCACATTGAGAGACAAGACTGAAGTCAGAGTAGAAGGCACGAGTAACCTATAGTTCTGTTTTAAGTGTGTGTGTGTGTGTGTGTGTGTGTGTGTGTGTGTGTGTGTGTGTGTGTGTGTGTGTGTGTGTGCGTGCGTGCGTGCGTGTGTGCGTGTGCATGTGTGTGTTTGCGTGTGAGAAGGAGATGTTGTGACTCGAGGACAGTGTGAGTCTGAATGTGGTTTTGGGACAGACAGGAAGCAGACAGGAAGCTCCTCTGGCTTCTTTCCACTCATCAGGGCAAAATGATCAGGATTGGGCTGCATTTACATACAAATGAAGACTGTTGAGCTGTCAGGGAGATAGAGAGAGATTGAAAGAGGGAGATATGCACTGAGAGACAGAGGGAGAAATAGAGAGAGGTAGAAAGATGAATATACAGAATGCAGCAAGAGAAAAATGTATGAAAATACATTCACTGAGAGATACAGTTGGAAGTTTACATACACCTTAGCCAAATACATTTAAACGCAGTTTTTCACAATTCCTGACATTTAATCCTAGTAAAAATTCTCTGTAATGTGAAATGTGTCACGTAGTGATTGGACCAAAATGCAAACTACAATAACAAATAACCCCTTATACTGGTCAGGACGTGACAAAATGTCAGAATAATTGTAGAGAGAATTATTTATTTCAGCTTTTAATTCTTTCATCACATTCCCAGTGGGTCAGAAGTTTACATACACTCAATTAGTATTTGGTAGCATTGCCTTTAAATTGTTTAGCTTGGATCAAATGTTTCGAGTAGCCTTCCACAAGCTTCCTACAATAAGTTGGGTGAATTTTGGCCCATTCCTCCTGACAGAGCTGGTGTAACTGA
This sequence comes from Salmo trutta, assembly GCF_901001165.1. Lineage (NCBI taxonomy): Eukaryota > Metazoa > Chordata > Actinopteri > Salmoniformes > Salmonidae > Salmo > Salmo trutta. The sequence goes on from NC_042980.1 coordinate 37,375,248, forward strand.
GTCAGGTTTGTAGGCCTTCTTGCTCGCACACGCTTTTTCAGTTCTGCCCACACATTTTGTATGGGATTGAGGTCAGGGCTTTGTGATGGCCACTCCAATACCTTGACTTTGTTGTCCTTAAGCTATTTTGCCACAACTTTGGAAGTATGCTTCGGGTCATTGTCCATTTGGAAGACCCATTTGCGACCAAGCTTTAACTTCCTGACTGATGTCTTGACATGTTGCTTCAATATATCCACATCATTTTCCTTCCTCATGAGGCCATCTATTTTGTGAAGTGCACCAGTCCCTCCTGCAGCAAAGCACCCCCACAACATGATGCTGCCACCCCTGTGCTTCACAGTTGGGATGGTGTTCTTAGGCTTGCAAGCCTCCCTCTTTTTTCTCCAAACATAACGATGGTCATTATGGCCAAACAGTTCTATTTTTGTTTCATCAGACCAGAGGACATTTCTCCAAGAAGTACGATCTTTCTCCCCACGTGCAGTTGCAAACCATAGTCTGGCATTTTTACGCAGTTTTTGGAGCAGTGGCTTCCTCCTTGCTGTGCGGCCTTTCAGGTTATGTCGTTATAGGACTCGTTTTACTCTGGATATAGATACTTTTGTACCTGTCTCCTCCAGCATCTTCACAAGGTCCTTTGCTGTTGTACTGGGATTTATTTGCACTTTTCGCACGGAAGTATGTTCATCTCTAGGAGACAGAACGCATCTCCTTCCTGACTGCTGCGTGGTCCCATGGTGTTTATACTTGCATACTATTGTTTGTACAGGTGAACGTGGTACCTTCATCCGTTTGGAAATTGCTCCCAAGGATGAACCAGACTTGTGGAGGTCTACAACATTTTTGTCTGAGGTCTTGGCTGATTTCTTTTGATTTTCCCATGATGTCAAGCAAAGAGGCACTGCGTTTGGCGGTAGGCCTTGAAATACATCCACCGGTACACCCCCAATTTACTCAAATGATGTCAGAAGCTTCTAAAGCCATGACATCATTTTCTGGAATTTTCCAAGCTGTTTAAAGGCACAGTCAAATTAGTGTACGTAAACTTCTGAACCACTGGAATTGTGATACAGTTAATTATAAGTGAAATAATTTGTCTGTAAACAATTGTTGGAAAAATGACTTGTGTCATGCACAAAGTAGATGTCCTAACCGACTTGCCAAAACTATAGTTTGTTAACAAGAAATTTGTGGTGTCACAGTGTTGCTAGGAGTGGTGGTAGTCAGGCGCAGAGAGCAGAGGTACGGAACTTCGTGTTTATTTGAACACGAAAACAACACGATCAACGCCAACACAAACGGCGTGGGAAAATTGCCAAGTGCCCAAAACAGGTGCACAGCATGCATATAATATTAAGTAATAAATCGCCAGCACATCCAACGACAAAAGTACAACCTGACGCTAAAATAATCCCGCACAACACTGGGCGGGCTAACCAGGCTTAAATAACCAAAATCAAAAGACCAAATGAGGAGCAGGTGCAAACAATAAGACATACCAAACGAAAAGGAAAAAGGGATCAGCGGCGGCTAGTAGGTCGGTGACGACGACCGCCGAGCGCCGCCCGAGCAGGCAGGGGAGCCACCTTCGGTGGGATTCGTGACATGTGGAGTGGTTGAAAAACAAGTTTTAATGACCCCAACCTAAGTGTATGTAAACTTCCGTCTTCAACTGTAGATAGAGAGTGATGGAAAGATACAGATAGATTGAGAGATAGAGAGATATATGTATATAGGTAGATAGAGGGAAAGAAGGCACATGGCGACTGGAATGTGAAGAATATGGCAACTAGCTTTGTATGTTTGATCCCAATCATACAGGTAGTTCATGGGTCTGCTCATAGATGGAATGTTCACAAACATATATTTTTAACATATGGACAAACATATTTACCTCACACCCCTCTAACTACCCTGGGGCACACGCTTCCCCCAACCTCTACTTCACACCCTTCTAACTACCCTGGACCCCAGTACACTACCACTACAGCGTGCAGAGTGTACTGGGGTCAAATATAAAGACATACAGTATACATGTGTCTGGGTAATTCCACTCTTACTGCATTGTAATCAACTGCTTTTTAATAGCAGTGGGACTCTGTTATATAACAGAAGGTATAAGAGAAGGTAAACACATGTAGAGTGAAACATCTAAGCAACACTTTAAGGCTCTTGAGACAAGAACCGCTGGGCTTCGAGGGACCCCCCTTTCAAGCTAATGATCAGTCATGCTGACTGCAACGTTTTCAGTGTAATTAATACATTTCACATATGCTATTGCGAAAATAATACTTTTTTTGTGTTTATGAAGGTATTAAGTAACGTTACAATACAGTGCATTTTTCCCTCATCAATTTACACACAATGCCCCATAATAATAAAGCAAAAACAGGTTTTTAGAAAATGTAGAAAATGTATGTATATATATATACACAATAGCATTGCACAATATATTGTGTATATATATGCATGTATTTAGTCCTCTGTTCCCCTCCATGTCTTTGTGTGTAATTGTTTATTGTTATGTGAGATGTTCACCGTTATACTTTTGTACATGTTCCGTGTTTT
>NC_042980.1:37382818-37395318 GCF_901001165.1 Salmo trutta
TGTGTGTGTGTGTGTGTGTGTGTGCTCATCACAACATCACAGACATGTCAACAGTAGGGAGCCTGTTCTGATAATTAAGGCTGCTAATTAGACAGAATCCCACAGTTCATGTATTATGTTCTCTCTCTCTCTCTCTCTCTCTCTCTCTCTCTCTCTCTCTCTCTCTCTCTCTCTCTCTCTCTCTCTCTCTCTCTCTCTCTCAAACACACACACAGGCCTACTGCTAATTAAGAGGAATAATTAGGCAGACACCCACACATACACACACTCATATAACACACACACACACACACACACACACACACACACACACACACACACACACACACACACACACACACACACACACACACAATCTCCGTCTCTGGTAATTAGGGGCATTAATTACAAGTGTAGTTGTCCCTGTGAGGGTTCTGTTTCACTCAGACAGGCACACATCAGGGGTACTTTACTGTATCACTTCCCACACACACACACACACACACACACGCACACACACACACACACACACACACACACACACACACACACAGTGCACAATACTGTAAACAAGTTATGCCTAATTAGTCCTATACTGATTGGTGGTCGTGGGTTAACCTTTCTGTCACCATGGGAGCAGAAGACAAGAAATCACCAAATGTTTAACTCAACAAAGATCCTCCCCCTCAGTCCTGCTGGGTCAATACCCTACCCTTTATCCAGACATGAAACTGAAAGTTAACCTTGAAGGGCCTAAAGCACCTTTAAAAACCCCTAAGTAACATAATAAAAAAATCCCCAGCAAAATCTGTCAATTTAACCTAGAGATTTATTTTTTTGCATTGGATGCGTCTCAATCCATCGCATCCGCCGCTGTTGCATTTCCGCATCTGCAGTGAATGTGTTTGTCAGACCATGCAACGCAGTCTCACAATCAATTCGTGCATATATGCACATAATGCATTTCAGCAAATTTCGTGCGTTTTTGTGCGTTTTGGTATGGCTTAATTCGTGAGAAAAGACACAAATTTTATGTGCTTCTTAATTCGTGCGAAAAGACACAAATTTAACCAGTAGGCTAAAATGTAACCAGTAGGCTACACACAAGCCTTTGCAAAAACCATATGGACGCGATAGTTTATATTTAATTTTTGTTCTTCTTAAAGGCTAATTCAACGTTATGAATATTGTAATGAAACAGGCAGGGAGCAGGTCTCGAACCCTCGACCTTCTAGCCCGAGGTCTGGCGCGCTATCAGAGTCGATTTCCGCGCTTATAAACCCAGGGTCGTTACACTATACAGAAATGTTGTCTTTGTTTAACCATGTTTTTAAATGTGGCGTTGTATGCCTATATGTACTGACATATACAACGTGTGTCACGGGACTCATCTGAAAGTAACCGCTACCGGTTTAAAATAATTGATGTAAGTTTGAAGGTAGTTTTGTGCCTGCCCAAAAAGTGGTTAAATATGTGTAAAAAATATTAAATAAAATATTTCCTGAGCTACTTATATCTCCTAGAAATAGAACAAACACTGTGTTATTCAATGCGTTTCTATGGCCCTTAGTAGTAAAGGCCAAATTCAATATTTTATCAAAACCTTTTCTTATAGATTTCATCCATGCTAGCAATGTTAGCCTCAAACTGCACTAAATATCTCCAGCTAAAGAGCTAGCTAGTGTTAACATTCAACATTATTTCTACCCTGCCAAGATGCTAACACCATTAGCCTCATAACCTGCTAGCATAGTGTTACGACGCTAGCCTTAGTAACCACCATTGACACCATTGTAGCAACTTCTAACAAATGAAAAAGTGATTACTTAACATCCCACATGCCCAAAGAGATGACATTGAGCTAATGGGGATCCAAATAGGGGATAAAGAATTCACTTTCTTCCCCTCTGGATGAGTCAACGAGTCACTGAGTGTATGACTGTTTTCCTCTCTGACTGAGTCAGTGAGTGTATGACTGTTTTCCCCTCTGGCTGAGTCACTGAGTATATGACTGTTTTCCCCTCTGGCTGAGTCACTGAGTATATGACTGTTTTTCTCTCTGACTGAGTCACTGAGTGTACGACTGTTTTCCTCTCTGACTAAGTTACTGAAGGAATCACTGAGTGTACGACTGTTTTCCTCTCTGACTAAGTTACTGAGTGTATGACTGTTTTCCCCTCTGACTAAGTTACTGAAGGAATCACTGAGTGTACGACTGTTTTCCTCTCTGACTGAGTCACTGAGTGTATGACTGTTTTCCTCTCTGACTGAGTCACTGAGTGTATGACTGTTTTCCTCTCTGACTAAGTTACTGAAGGAATCACTGAGTGTACGACTATTTTCCTCTCTGACTGAGTTACTGAGTGTACGACTGTTTTCCTCTCTGACTAAATTACTGAAGGAATCACTGAGTGTACAACTGTTTTCTCCTCTGGCTGAGTCACTGAGTGTATGACTGTTTTCCCCTCTGGCTAAGTTACTGAAGGAGTCACTGAGTGTACAACTGTTTTCCCCTCTGGCTGAGTCACTGAGTGTATGACTGTTTTCCTCTCTGGCTAAGTTACTGAAGGAGTCACTGAGTGTACAACTGTTTTCCCCTCTGGCTGAGTCACTGAGTGTATGACTATTTTCCCTCTGACTGAGTCACTGAGTGTACAACTGTTTTCCCCTCTGGCTGAGTCACTGAGTGTATGACTGTATTCACCTTTTGGATGAGTCACTGTGTATATGACTGTTTTCCCCTCTGGCTGAGTCCCTGAGTATATGACTGTTTTCCCCTCTGGCTGAGTCACTGAGTATATGACTGTTTTCCCCTCTGGCTGAGTCACTGAGTATATGACTGTTTTCCCCTCTGGCTGAGTCACTGAGTGTATGACTGTTTTCCCCTCTGGCTAAGTTACTGAAGGAGTCACTGAGTGTACAACTGTTTTCCCCTCTGGCTGAGTCACTGAGTGTATGACTATTTTCCCTCTGACTGAGTCCCTGAGTGTATGACTGTTTTCCCTCTGACTGAGTCCCTGAGTGTATGACAGTTTTCCCCTCTGGCTGAGTCACTGAGTATATGACTGTTTTTCTTTCTGGCTGAGTCACTGAGTGTATGACTGTTTTCCTCTCTGGCTGAGTCAGTGGGGGGTATGACTGTATTCCCGTCTTCGATGAGTCACTGAGTGTATGACTGTTTTCCCTTCTTACTGAGTGTATGACTGTTTTTCCCTCTGACTGAGTCACTGAGTGTATGACTGTTTTTCCCTCTGACTGAGTCACTGAGAGTATGACTGTTTTCCCCTCTGGCTGAGTTACTGAGTGTATGCCTGTCTTCCCCTCTGGCTGAGTCAGTGAGTGTATGACTGTTCACCCCCCTGACTTAGTCACTAAGTGTTTGACTGTTTTCCTCTCTGGATGTGTCACTGAGTCACTGAGTGTATGACAGTTTTCCCTCTGACTGAGTCACTGAGTGTATGACTGTTTTTCCCTCTGACTGAGTCACTGAGTGTATGACTGTTTTCCCCTCTGGCTGAGTCACTGAGTGTATGACTGTTTTCCCCTCTGGCTGAGTCACTGAGTGTATGACTGTTTTTCCCTCTGACTGAGTCACTGAGTGTATGACTGTTTTTCCCTCTGTCGGAGTCACTGAGTCACTGATTGTATGACAGCACACATAGACAAACCTACGAAACACACAACAATTTAGCATCTACAGAGGTCACATTGATGAAATCTGTAGCCAGATGTAGAATTCTCTTGCTTAGTGCACAATATGGGTAGTGTGTTTTTTTACGTTTTGTTTCCGTGGTTACTGAATAAGGAGGAGGGGACTAATGATGGCAGGGTATAAGAAACATGTTTAACTCTGTCTATTCACCATACTCCCCCCCCCCCCCCCCCCCCCCCCCACAATAGTTGACGGTTGTACGGACTGGTCAATAGAATATAATCACATCCTAATTGTCTCTCTCTCTCACTGTCTCTCTCTTTCCCTCCATAGTTGACGGCTGTACGGACTGGTCGGTGGACTACCTGAAGTACCGCGTGTTGAAGGGGGAGCCGGTGAGGCTGAAGTGTGCCCTGTTCTACGGCTACATCAGGGCCAACTACAGCCAGGCTCAGAGCGTAGGCCTCAGCCTCATGTGGTACCGCAGCTCTGGCCTGGGCCACGGAGACTTTGAGGAGCCCATCTCCTTCAACGGCGTGCGCATGAGCAAGGAGGAGGACGCCATCTGGTTCAGACCGGCCGACCTGCAGGACGTGGGCCTCTACTCCTGTGTGCTACGGTGAGACAGGAGGGACATAGTCTACTCTAGTCTACTCCTGTGTGCTACCGTAAGACCTAAGAGACAGTAGGGATACTAGAGATACAGTAAGACATTAGAGACAGTAGTGATACTATAGATACAGTAAGACATTAGAGACCGTAGTGATACTAGAGATACAGTAAGACATTAGAGACAGTAGTGATACTATAGATACAGTAAGAGAGAGACAGTAGTTATACTAGAGATACAGTAAGACATTAGAGACAGTTGGAATACTAGAGATACAGTAAGACATTAGAGACAGTAGTTATACTAGAGATACAGTAAGACATTAGAGACAGTAGTGATACTATGTATACAGTAAGACATTAGAGACAGTTGGAATACTAGAGATACAGTAAGACAGAGACTGTAGTGATATTATAGATACAGTAAGACATTGGAGACAGTTGTGATACTAGAGATACAGTAAGACGTTAGAGACAGTAGTGATACTATATATACAGTAAGACGTTAGAGACAGTTGTGATACTATATATACAGTAAGACATTAGAGACAGTAGTGATACTATATATACAGTAAGACGTTAGAGACAGTAGTGATACTAGAGATACAGTAAGACATTAGAGGCAGTAGTTATACTAAAGATACAGTAAGACATTACAGACAGTAGTGATACTATAAATACTGTAAGACATTAGAGACAGTAGTGATACTATATATACAGTAAGACATTAGAGGCAGTAGTTATACTAAAGATACTGTAAGACATTAGAGACAGTAGTGATACTATATATACAGTAAGACATTAGAGACTGTAGTGATACTAGAGATACAGTAAGACAGAGACAGTGGTGATACTATATATACAGTAAGACATTAGAGAAAGTGGTGATACTGTATATACAGTTAGACATTAGAGACAGTAGTGATATTATAGATACAGTAAGACATTAGAGACAGTATTTATACTAGAGATACAGTAGGACATTAGAGGCAGTAGTTATACTATATATACAGTAAGACATTAGAGACTGTAGTGATACTAGAGATACAGTAAGACATTAGAGACAGTAGTGATATTATAGATACAGAAAGACATTAGAGACAGTATTTATACTAGAGATACAGTAGGACATTAGAGGCAGTAGTTATACTACAAAAACAGTAAGACATTAGAGACAGTAGTGATACTAGCGATACAGTAAGACATTAGAGACAGTAGTGATACCATTGATACAGTAAGACAGAGACAGTAGTGATACTATATATACAGTAAGACATTAGAGACAGTAGTGATACTATATATACAGTAAGACATTAGAGACAGCAGTGATACTATATATACAGTAAGACATTAGAGACAGTAGTGATACTAGAGATACAGTAAGACGTTAGAGACGGTAGTGATATTATAGATACAGTAAGACAGAGACAGTAGTTATACTAGAGATACAGTAGGACATTAGAGGCAGTAGTTATACTATATATACAGTAAGACATTAGAGACTGTAGTGATACTAGAGATACAGTAAGACAGAGACAGTAGTGATACTATATATACAGTAAGACATTAGAGACAGTAGTGATACTATATATACAGTAAGACATTAGAGACAGTAGTGATACTAGAGATACAGTAAGACAGAGACAGTAGTTATACTAGAGATACAGTAAGACATTAGAGACAGTAGTGATATTATAGATACAGAAAGACATTAGAGACAGTATTTATACTAGAGATACAGTAGGACCTTAGAGGCAGTAGTTATACTATATATACAGTAAGACATTAGAGACTGTAGTGATACTAGAGATACAGTAAGACAGAGACAGTAGTGATACTATATATACAGTAAGACATTAGAGACAGTAGTGATATTATAGATACAGTAAGACATTAGAGACAGTAGTTATACTAGAGATATATTAAGACAATAGAGACAGTAGTGATACTATAGATACAGTAAGACAGAGACAGTAGTTATACTAGAGATACAGTAAGACATTAGAGACCGTAGTGATACTAGAGATACAGTAAGACATTAGAGGCAGTAGTTATACTAAAGATACAGTAAGAGATTAGAGACAGTAGTGATACTATATATATAGTAAGACATTAGTGACAGTAGTTATACTAGAGATACAGTGAGACCTTAGAGACAGTAGTGATACTATAGATACAGTAAGACCTTAGAGACAGTAGTGATACTATAGATACAGCAAGACATTAGATACAGTAGTGACACTTAAGGTACAGTAAGACATTATAGACAGTAGTGATACTATATATACTTTAAGACATTAGAGGCAGTAGTTATTCTAGAGATACTTTAAGACATTAGAGACAGTAGTGATACTATAGATACAATATATACAGTAAGACATTAGAGACAGTGGTGATACTAGAGATACAGTAAGAAATTAGAGACAGTAGAAATACTAGAGATACAGTAAGACAGAGACAGTAGTGATACTATGTATACTGTAAGACATAAGAGACAGTAGTGATACTTTATATACAGTAAGACATTAGAGACAGTAGTGATGCTAGAGATACAGTTAGACAATGGAGAAAGTAGTGATGCTAGAGATACAGTAGGACATTAGAGACAGTAGTGATACTATATATATAGTAAGACATTAAAGACAGTAGTTATACTAGACATACAGTAAGACAATAGAGACAGTAGTGATGCTATATACACAGTAAGACATTAGAGACAGTAGTGATACTAGAGATACAGTAAGACAGTAGGGATACCAGAGATACAGTGAGACATTAGAGACAGTAGTGATACTACGGATAAAGTAGGACATATGAGACAGTAGTGATACCATAGATACAGTAAGACATTAGAGGCAGTATTTATACTTGAGATACAGTAAGACAAAGACAGTAGTGATGCTATAGATAGAGTAAGATGTTAGAGACAGTAGTGATACTATATATACAGTAAGACATTAGAGACAGTTTTGATACTAGAGATACAGTAAAACAGAGACAGTAGTGATACTAGAGATACAGTAAAACAGAGACAGTAGTGATACTAGAGATACAGTAAAACAGAGACAGTAGTGATACTAGAGATACAGTAAAACAGAGACAGTAGTGATACTAGAGATACAGTAAGACAGAGACAGTAGTGATACTAGAGATACAGTAAGACAGAGACAGTAGTGATACTAGAGATACAGTAAGACAGAGACAGTAGTTATACTAGAGATACAGTAAGACAGAGACGGTAGTGATATTATAGATACAGTAAGACATTAGAGACAGTAGTGATACTAGAGATACAGTAAGACAGAGACAGTAGTGATACTAGAGATACAGTAAGACAGAGACAGTAGTGAAACTAGAGATACAGTAAGACAGAGACAGTAGTGATACTAGAGATACAGTAAGACAGAGACAGTAGTGATACTAGAGATACAGTAAGACAGGAGTTGGTAGGAACACTGTGTAAGAGAGGAAACAGAATGATTTACTCTTGCATTCAACATGCTCTCTTCCACTCTCTACCTTCAACTGAAGGTACTCCCTCTGTGATATTGATGGCTGAGTCTCTTTTTCACACTTTCACTCCCTCTCACTCACTATCTCTTCCCCCCTCCATTCTCTGGCAAAGTCAGAATCTAAATGGTTGTGCTTTTGTTGTTCTGTCTAGAGCGTCTGAAGTGGATGTTACTCATATGCCTGGAGGCATCATAGTACTCTCTCCCTCCCTCTCTCCATCACTCTGCTCTCAATTACTCCTCTCTCCTTCACTCTTTCCCTCTCTTAGACTAAAAACATAATTTCTAAGGCCAGAACACTGACAGTGTTCTCTACAGTACTGTGTGTGTAGGTGTATGACGCTAGACAAGCAGATAACCTGCATTATGAAATTCAAAGCATGTTCTCCAGTGTTTTAAAGTGTTAAACAGCCTCAGGCTGTAGTGCATGGGAGGATTCAAGAGTTATCCAGTACCCTAATCAGAGAAGCACTTTGGAGATTTGCAGCTGAGCTGAAATCAATTATATTTTTGTTTGAGGGTAAGCTTCGCAAATTTTATCACACATGACCCAAACACTCCATCCAAACAGCTGTGCTAGGAAAAGAGAAAGAGTGAGAGAGGGAGAGAGAGAAAGAGGGTGTGAGAAAATAGGGAAAGTGAGAGAGCGAGAGAATGAGCGAGAGAGACATGTACAAAATATTAGGAACACCTACTCTTTCCATGACATAGACTGACCAGGTGAATCCAGGTGAAAGTTAATGTATGATTCCTTATGTCACTTGTGCGTCTGTCCCCAACCAAGGAGGGCCTACAGCAGCACCTAGATCTTCTGCACAGATTCTGTCAGACCTTGGCCCTCACAGTAAATCTCAGTAAGACAAAAACAATGGTGTTCCAAAAAAGGCCCAGGCGCCAGGACCACAAATACAAATTCCATCTAGATACCATTGCAATCAATCAATCAATCAATCAATCAATCAATCAATCAATCAATCAATCAATCAATTAATCAATCAATCAAATATATTTAAGAAGCCCTTCTTACATTAGCTGATGTCACAAAGTGCTGTACAGAAACCCAGCCTAAAACCCCACAGCAAGCAATGCAGGTGTAGAAGCACGGTGGCTAGGAAAAACTCCCTAGAAAGGCCAGAACCTAGGAAGAAACCTCGAGAGGAACTAGGCTGTGAGGGGTGGCCAGTCATCTGGCTGTGCCGGGTGGAGAATATAACAATACGTACCTTGGCCTTAACATCAGCGCCACAGGTAACTTCCACAAAGCTGTAAACAATCTGAGACACAAGGCAAGAAGGGCCTTCTAAGCCATCAAAATGAACATCAAATTCAATACACCAAATTGAGACTGCATGCAGAATTCTGCAAAAATATCCTCTGTGTACAACGTAAAACACCAAATAATGCATGCAGAGCAGAATTAGGCCGATACCCACTAATTATTAAAATCCTGAAAAGAGCCGTTAAATTCTACAACCACCTAAAACAAAGCGATTCCCAAACTTTCCATAACAAAACCTTCACCTACAGAGAGATGAACCTGGAGAAGAGTCCCCTAAGCAAGCTGGTCCTGGGGCTCTGTTTACAAACACAAACAGACCCCACAGAGCCCCAGGACATCATGAGAAATCATGAGAAAACAAAGACATAATTACTTGACACATTGGAAAGAATTAACACAAAAACTGAGCAAACTAGAATGCTATTTGGCCCTAAACAAAGAGTACACAGTGGCAGAATACCTGACCACTGTGACTGATCCAAACTTAAGGAAAGCTTTGACTTTGTACAGACTCAGTGAGCATAGCCATGATAGTTCTCAAGAGATGACAGGCTATGTGCACACTGCCCACAAAATGAGGTGGAAACTGAGCTGCACTTCCTAGCCTGCCAAATGTATGACCATATTAGAGACACAAATTTCCCTCAGATTACACAGACCCACTAAGAATTAAAAAATATATACAATTTTGATAAATTCCCATATCTACTGGGTGAAATACCAGTGTGCCATCAAAGCAGCAAGAGTTGTGACCTGTTGCCACAAGAAAAGGTCAACCAGTGAAGAACAAACACCATTGTAAATACATATATGTTTATTTATTTTCCCTTTTGTACTTTAACTATTTGCACATCATTTCAACACTGTACTGTGCATTCAGAAAGTATTCAGAGCCCTTGACTTCTTTCACATTTTGTTACGTTACAGCCTTATTCTAAAATGGATGAAATTGTTTTTTTCACTCATCAATCCACACACAATACCCCATAATGACAAAGCTAAATTATTATAATTTTTTTTACATTTTTGCAAATGTATAAATAATACGTAACTGAAATATAACGTTAACATATGTATTCAGACCCTTTACTTAGTACTTTGTTGAAGCACCTTTGGCAGGGAGTCTTCTTGATTATGATGCTACAAGCTTGGCACACCTGTATTTGGGGAGTTTCTACCATTCTTCTCTGCAGATCCTATCAAGCTGTCAGGTTGGATGGGGAGCGTTGCTGCACCGCTATTTTCAGGTCTCTCTAAAGATGTTTGATCAGGTTCAAGTCCAGGCTCTGGCTGGGCCACTCAAGGACATTTAGAAACTTGTCCTGAAGCCACTCCTACGTTGTGTTGGCTGTGTGCTTAGGGTCGTTGTCCTGTTGGAAGGTGAACATTTGCGAGGTCCTGAGTGCTATGGAGCAGGTTTTCATCAAGGTTCTCTCTGTACTTTGCTTCATCTTTGCCTCGATCTTGACTAGTCTCCCAGTCCCTGCTGCTGAAAAACATCCCTACATTATGATGTTGCCACCACCACCATGCTTCACTGTAGGGATGGTGCCAGGTTTCCTCTAGACGTGACACTTAGTATTCAGGCCAAAGAGTTCAATCTTGGTTTCATCAGACCAGAGAATCTTGTTTCTCATGGTCTGAGTCTTTCGGTGCCTTTTGGCAAACTCCAAGCGGGCTGTCATGACTTTTACTGAGGACTGACTTCCGCCTAGCCACTCTACCACAAAGGCCTGATTGGTGGAGTGCTGCAGAGATGGTTGTCCTTCTGGAAGGTTCTCCCATCTCCACAGAGGAACGCTAGAGCTCTGTCAGAGTGACCATCGGATTCTTGGTCATCTCCCTTATCAAGGTCCTTCTCCCCGATTGCTAAGTTTAGTCTGGCGGCCAGCTCTAAGAAGGGTCTTGATGGTTCCAAACTTCTTCTTTTTAATAATGATGAAGGCCACTGTGTTCTTGTGGACCTTTAATGCTGCAGAAAAGTGTTGTTTCCCTTCCCCAGATCTGTACCTCGACACAATCCTGTCTCGGAGCTCTACGGGCAATTCCTTCAACCTCATGTCTTGGTTTTTGCTCTGACATGCACTGTCAACAGTGGGACCTTATACAGACAGGTGTGTGCCTTTCCAAATGGTGTCCAATTAATGGAATTTACCACAGATGGACTCCAATCAAGCTGTAGAAACATCTCAAGGATGACCAATGGAAACAGGATGCAACTGAGCTCAATTGCGAGTCTATAGCAAAGGGTCTGAATTGTTATGCAAATAAGGTATTTATGTTTGCTTTGTCATTATACGGTATTGTGTGTAGATTGCTGAGGATTTTGTGTTCATTTAATGCATTTTAGAATAAGGCTGTAATGTAACAAAGTGTGGAAAAAGTCAAGGGGTCTGAATACTTTCCAAAGACACTGTATATACGCAAATGTCTTTAGTCTTTATTAAACTTTTGTGAGTTCAATATTTACTGTAAATGTTTTTATTGTTTATTTAACTTGTGTTTACTATCCATTTCACTTGCTTTGGTAATGTAAACATATGTTTCCCATGCCAATAAAGCCCTTTGAAGTGAATTGAGAGAGATTCCTCCATTCCACTGCTACTCATGTAGTCAATATCCCCACATTAATGGTTGTTTTTTTTGTCTCCAGGTTTTGCTCAGTGATTGATGATCATATTTATCAAGGCACAAGGCGAGACCCAGATACAGACACAGGAGGCAAATGGTTGGCGTCTTAGATGTTTATTGATCCAAAAAGGAGTAGGCAAGAGAATGGTCGTAGACAGGCAAAAGGTCAAAACCAGTTCAGAGTCCAGGAGGTACAGAGTGGCAGGCAGGCTCAAGGTCAAGGCAGGCAGAATGGTCAGGCAGGTGGGTACAGAGTCCAGAAACAGGCAAGGGTCAAAACCGGGAGGACTAGCAAAAAGAGAATAGAACAGGCAGGAGCACGGGAAAAACAAGCTGGTTGACTTGGACATACAAGACGAACTGGCACAGAGAGACAGGAAACACAGAGACAAATACACTGGGTAAACCAAGTAACACATGGAGGGGGTGGAGACAATCACAAGGACAAGTGAAACAGATCAGGGTGTGACAATATTGTATAATAAAAGCCTGCTCAGAATTTCAATTATCACTTAAAGTTTGACTGTTAGCGTAGGAGATTATAATGGGGATAGAATCATCTCTGGAGCGTATATAGTCCTACTATATTATTGTGCATTGGAGTTATGCTGCTATATTGAGTTGGCTATATCTAAACATAGATCAATCCTTCAGTGGAGAAAGTACAGCTTTGCATTAAAACCTTCCAGATGTTATTCCCTGGAAGGAGATATGGACGTGCACAGGATCATTGAAGCTTTTAGTGTGTGTGTATGTTTGCGTGTGCGAGTGTGTGCGGGTGTGTTTGTGTGTTAGCCCCGTTGTCCTTAACCATCTGAAACTTAACTTTTCCCATCAG
>NC_042980.1:37400318-37512818 GCF_901001165.1 Salmo trutta
TAAGCAAAGAGAAACGCCCGTCCATCATTGCTTTAAGACATGAAGGTCAGTCAATCCAGGAACATTTCAAGAACTCTTCAAGTGCAGTTGCAAAAACAATCAAGCGCTATGATGAAACTGGCTCTCATGAAGACCGAGTTACCTCTGCTGCAGCGGATAAGTTCATTAGAGTTCATTCTTACATCTAGGCGTTCCGCTAGCGGAACCCCGTTCCGCCAGCGGGACTCCTAGCCAACAGCCAATGGGATCGCATGGCGCGAAATACAAAAACAACTAAAATACCACAATTCAATTTTCTCAAACAATCAACTATTTTACACCATTTTAAAGATAAGACTCTTGTTAATCTAACCACATTGTCCGATTTCAAAAAGGCTTTACAGCGAAAGCAAAACATTAGATTATGTTAGGAGAGTACATAGACACAAATAATCACACAGTGTCACGTTCTGACCAGTAAAGGGGTTATTTGTTATTGTAGTTTGGTCAGGACGTGGCAGGGGGGTATTTGTTTTATGTGGTTCAGGGTGTGTGTTTATGTAGAGGGGTGTTTGGTTAGTGTTTTCCGGGGTTTTTGGGCTATGTTCTATGTTAGTATATTTCTATGTTCTAGTCTAGTCTTTTTAGTTCTATGTTTAGTTTATTGATTTGGCCTTCAATTGGAGGCAGCTGTTACTCGTTGCCTCTGATTGAAGGTCCTATATAGAGAGATGTGTTTTGTTTGGGTTTTGTGGGAAGTTGTGATTGCATAGCTGTGTTTAGCCTGTAATCCTGTTCGTTTGTACGTTTTCTTGTTTTGTTTTCTTAAGTGTTCTCAAATAAATATATAATGAGCACTCAACCCGCTGCGCTTTGGTCCACTTACTACAACGACCGTTACACATAGCCATTTTCCAAGCAAGGGTATATGTCACAGAAACCGAAAACACAGCTAAATTATGCACTAACCTTTGACGATCTCCATCAGAAGACACTCCTAGGACATTATGTTACACAATACATGTATGTTTTGTTCGATAAAGTTCATATTTATATCCAAAAACAGCATTTTACATTGGCGCTTGATGTTCAGATAATGTATTTCCCATCAAAAACTTCCGCTGAATTTACAAAAATACTCATCATAAACGTTGACAAAATACTTAACAATTATTTTAAGAATTATAGATAGACTACTCCTTTATGCAACCGCTGTGTCAGATTTTAAAATAGCTTTACAGAGAAAGCACATTTTTCAATATTCTGAGTACATAGCTCGCCATCACGGTGAGCTATTCAGACACCCGCCAACTTCGGGGTCACCTAAACTCAGAATTAATATTAGAAATATTGTATTACCTTTGCTGATCTTCAGCAGAATGCACTCCCAGGACTGCTACTTCACAAGAAATGTTTTTTTTCTCGAAATAATCCATTTTTATGTCCAAATACCTCCGTTTTGTTCGTGCGTTGAGGTCACTATCCAAAGGCTAACGCGCGGGCGCAATTCGAGACACAAAAAGTCAAAATGTTCCATTACCGTACTTAGAAGCATGTCAAACGCTGTTTAAAATCAATCTTTATGGTATTTTTAAGGAAGAAATGCGATAATATTCAAACAGGACAATAGCGTATTCATTCAAGGAGGAAAAAGAAGGAACAGCGTGCTCTCATGACCGCGCATATCCAATCCCTTTGTCCACAAAGAATCTATAATTCTTAAAATAATTGTTATGTATTTTGTCAACGTTTATGATGAGTAATTTAGCAAATTCACCGGAAGTTTTGGGTGGGAATGCTAGTTCTGAACATCACATGCTAATGTAAAAAGCAGTTTTTTGATATAAATATGAACTTGATTGGACAAAACATGCATGTATTATATAACATAATGTCCTAGGAGTGTCATCTGATGAAGATCATCAAAGGTTAGTGCTGCATTTAGCTGTGTTTTGGGTTTTTGTGACATATATGCTTTGGACAAAACATGCATGTATTATATAACATAATGTCCTAGGAGTGTCATTTGATGAAGATCATCAAAGGTTAGTGCTGCATTTAGCTGTGTTTTGGGTTTTTGTGACATATATGCTTTGAAAATGGCTGTGTGATTATTTTTGGCTGTGTACTCCCCTAACATAGTCTAATGTTTTGCTTTCGCTGTAAAGCCTTTTTGAAATCGGACAATGTGGTTGGATTAACGAGAGTCTTATCTTTCAAATGGTGTAAAATAGTCGTATGGTTGACAAATTGAAATTATTGCATTTTTGAGGTATTTGTATTTCGCGCCACGTTCTTCCATTGGATATTTGGCGAGGCGTTCCGCTAGCGGAACGTCTAGATGCTAGAGGTTTTAACAGCATCTCAGATTGCTGCCCAAATAAATGCTTCACAGAGTTCAAGTAGCAGACACATCTCAACATCAACTGTTGAGAGGAGACTGTGTGAATCAGGCATTCATGGTCGAATTGCTGCAAAGAACCCAATACTAAGGGTCACCAATAAGAAGAAGAGACTTGCTTGGGCCAAGAAACATGAGCAATGCACATTAGACTGGTGGAAATATGTCCTTTGGTCTTATGAGTCCAAAGTTTAGATTTTTGGTTCCAACCGCCATGTCTTTGTGAGACGCAGAGTAGGTGAACGGATGATCTCCGCATGTGTGGTTCCCACAGTGAAGCATGGAGGAGGAGGTGTGATGGTGTGGTGACACTGTCAGTGATTTATTTAGAATTCAAGGCACTCTTAACCAGCATGGCTACCACAGCATTTTGCAGCGATACGCCATGCCATCTGGCTTGTGCTTAGTGGAACTATCATTTGTTTTTCAACAGGACAATGACCCAACACACTTCCAGGCTCTGTAAGGGCTATTTATTGCAGGAGAAACAGTGTTGCAGTAGTCTAGTGGGCTAAATGCCTTTTGTGCTCGCTTCGAGGCAAGGGACTTGCATGCTGAAGCATGTATGAGAGCACCAGCTGTTCCAGACGACTGTGTGATCACGCTCTCCATAGCCGATGTGAGAAAGACCTTTAAACAGGTCAACATTCATAAGACCACGGGGCCAGACGGATTACCAGGACGTGTACTCAGAGCATGCGCGGACCAACTTACAAGTGTCTTCACTGACATTTTCAACTTCTCCCTGACCGAGTCTAATAACTACATGTTTCAAGCAGACCACCATAGTCCCTGTGCCCAAGAACACTAAGGTAACCTTCCTAAATGACTACCGCCCCGTAGCACTCATTTCAGTAGCTACGAAGTTCTATGAAAGACTGGTCATGGCTCACATCAACACCATCATCCCGGAAACCCTAGACCCACTCCAATTTGCATACCGCCCCTCCAGATCCACAAATGGCACAATCTCAATCGCACTCCACACTGCACTTTCCCACCTGGACAAAAGGAACACCTATGTGAGAATGCTATTCATTGACTACAGCTCATTGTTCAACACCATGGTGCCCTCAAAGCTCATCACTATGCTAAGGACCCTGGGACTAAACACCTCCCTCTGCAACTGAATCTTGGACTTCTTGGACTTCTTGGACAACATATCTGCCACACTGATCCTCAACACAGGGGCCCCTCAGGGGTGCATGCTTTGTCCCCTCCTGTACTCCTTGTTCACCCACGACTGCGTGGCCAAGCACGACTCCAACAAAATCATTACGTTTGCTGACGACCCAACAGTGCTGTAGGCGTGATCACCGACAACGATGAGACAGCCTATACGGAGGAGGTCAGAGACCTGGCAGTGTCGTGCCAGGCACAACAACCACTCCCTCAACATGAGCAAGATAAAGGAGATTACCGTGGACTACAGGAAAAAGAGGGTTGAACTGGCCCCCATTCACATCGACGGAGCTGTAGTGGACCGGGTCGAGAGTTTCAAGTTCCTTTGTGTCCACATCACCAACAAACTACTGCATCATGGTCCAAACACCAAGACAGTCATGAAGAGGGCACGACAACTCATTTTCCACTCAGGATACTGAAAATATTTGGCATTGGTCCCCAGATCCTCAAAATGTTCTACAGCTGCACCATCAACAGCATCCTGACCTGTTACATCACCACCTGGTATGGCAACTGTGAGGCATCCAACTGTGAGGCGTTACAGAGGGTAGTGCGTACAGCCCAATACATCAACGGGGCCAAGCTTCGTGCCATCCAGGACCTATATACTAGGCGGTGTCAGAGGAAAGCCCAAAAAATTGTCAAAGACTCCAGTCACCCAAGTCAAAGACTGTTCTATCTGCTACTGCACGGCATTCGGTACCAGAGTCCAAAATACTCCTTAACAGCTTCTACCCCCAAGCCATAAGACTGCTGAACAATTAATCAAATGTCCACCTGGACTATTTACATTGACCCCCCCCCTTTGATTTTACTCCGCTGTTACTCGCTGTTTATTATCACTTTACCCCCATGTACAAATGACTTCGACTAACCTGTATCCCCTGTATATAGCCTCATTATTTATATTTAATTGTGTTACTTTTTATTTTACTTTCGTTTATTTGTCTGTTTCTTGCATTGTTGGTTAAGGGCTGGTAAGTAAGCATTTAACCGTTAGTTGGCACGTGTGACAAATAAAAATTGGATTTGATGTGTGGTGCGGGAAAAATGACAAGCGAACCTGGGGAGCTTTGCATTCACATTGTCCTAAAAAAAGGATCCAGACAGCCGAATTTAAGCCAACTAAAATCAGACCACCTCTCGAGATGGTCTCTGTTCGGTTTGCTTCGGGGGCTCTTTTGTGGGGTCTGAGTTCCTTTTGAGTGTTCACACTGCACAAAAAATGTAGCAAACCACTACAAAACTTGGCTGAAAAGGACCAAGTGTGAAAGCTGTACTGTACTGTGAATCCTGTCAGTGACCTGTTCATTTTATCTGTGTTTCAGGAATTCAAGCTACTGTATGAAGGTTTCCATGTCTCTTTATGTGGCTGAGAACGACACAGACCTGTGCTACAACTCTGTGATGAGACACATGGAGAAGGCGGAACTCAGCAAGAGCAAAGACATCACCTGTCCAGACATAGAGGACTACACAGAACCTGGGAAAGACCCCCATATCACCTGGTTCAAGGTGAGAGACGTGTGTGTGTGTGTGTGTGTGTGTGTGTGTGTGTGTGTGTGTGTGTGTGTGTGTGTGTGTGTGTGTGTGTGTGTGTGTGTGTGTGTGTGTGTGTGTGTGTGTGTGCGTGCGCACGTGCGTGTCGGATTTACCTTGGTGGCTTATTGCTTTGTTTTCAGATTCCTTCCACAGTTGTTTGTACAGTATTTAAAAGGCCTGCCTGTAGCAAGTTTTGACTGGGTCAGGTTATGCATGGGTCATATGGTCATAATGGGAGAATTACACCAGTCTGCAGGGCACCAGTTCCAGGCCAGTCTGCAGGGCACCTGTACCAGGCCAGTCTGCAAGACACCAGTACCAGGCCAGTCTGCAAGACACCTGTACCAGGCCAGTCTGCAAGACACCTGTACCAGGCCAGTCTGCAAGACACCAGTACCAGGCCAGTCTGCAAGACACCTGTACCAGGCCAGTCTGCAAGGCACCAGCACCAAGCCAGTCTGCAGGACACCGGTACCAGGCCAGTCTGCAGGGCACCGGTACCAGGCCAGTCTGCAGGGCACCAGTACCAGTGTAGAGGTCATTAAGGAGAAACACTCAGTACATGAATACAGAGAGAGGAACAGACAGGGGAACAGAAAGAGGAACAGAGAGATGAACAGAGAGAGGAACAGAGAGAGGAACAGAGAGAGGAACAGACAGGGGAACTGAGAGAGGAACAGAGAGATTAACAGAGAGAGGAACAGAGAGAGGAACAGAGAGAGGAACAGAGAGAGGAACAGACAGGGGAACTGAAAGAGGAACAGAGAGATGAACAGAGAGAGGAACAGAGAGATGAACAGACAGGGGAACAGACAGGGGAACAGAGAGAGGAACAGAGAGATGAACAGACAGGGGAACAGACAGGGGAACAGAGAGAGGAACAGAGAGATGAACAGAGAGAGGAACAGACAGGGGAATAGAGAGAGGAACAGAGAGATGAACAGAGAGAGGAACAGAGAGATGAACAGAGAGAGGAACAGAGAGATGAACAGAGAGAGGAACAGAGAGATGAACAGACAGGGGAACAGAGAGAGGAACAGACAGGGGAACAGAGAGAGGAACAGGGAGATGAACAGAGAGAGGAACAGAGAGATGAACAGAGAAAGGAACAGCGAGAGGAACAGAGAGAAGAACAGAGAGAGGAACAGACAGGAACAGAGAGAGGAATATACAGAGGAACAGAGAGATGAACAGACAGGGGAACAGGGAGAGGGCAGAGAGAGGAACAGAGAGAGGAACAAACAGGGGAACAGAAAGAGGAACAGACAGGGGAACAGACAGGGGAACAAAGAGAGGAACATACTGGGGAATAGAGAGACGAACAGACAGGGGGACAGAGAGATGAACAGAGAGAGTAACAGAGAGAGGAACAGAAAGGAGAACAGAGGGCTTTCAGTAACATGGGATTCATTTTTCACACACACTGATGAGCAGTGAACTCGTGGTATTCATCTTTGCCCTACGGAAAAGTAGGAGAGCGGAATGGAGTGTTTGGGTGTGCCCTCTAAATGCTCTTAGCCTAAAATATCTATTATCTGACTCTCGAGTTACCTTTACTCACCTGAGTTCTCCCCTGTTGAGGTAAGGCATGGCCTGCGGATCACAGAACCCAGGCCAAACTAATCAAAGGAATATCAGCGGTAGATTAGCCGGTCAGGCTCGACCTCCAGGTTTACCCAGAATTCAATGGAGGCTTGGTTAATGACTTGGAGGACTGGAACCTGTAGTTATTTGGACTGCTACGCAGCCCAGCTGATTGGATCCCAGGTTGCCGCGAGCAACGGTGGAATAGAATCTATTGAGCCAGGGTTATCCCTGCCAGAGATGGAGGAGAGTACCTGGAGAGAAGAGACATACAGTCTTCCTACACACACACACACACACAGAGAGACAGAGGCACACACACACACACACACACACACACACACACACACACACCTCTACACACACACATAGAAACACACACACACACACTCACACACACACACACACAAAGAGACAGAGGCACACACACACACACACATACATTCACACACACACACACACACACACATAGAAACACACACACACACTCACACACACACACACAAAGAGACAGAGGCACACACACACACATAATACATACATACACACACAGAAAAACACACACACATACATACACACACAGAAAAACATACACACACACACACACACACACAAACACACACACACACACATACACACACACAGAGAAAAACACACACTCACATTATTTTGCCAGTGGATACTTTTTAAATGACATTGTGTGTCCGAACCATTCAGAGAATACTGAATCTGGATTATTCAGTGTAATAAACATCCAATAAGTTAAATACCTCAGGTTACTAAATCATCGTCCCATATGGCTTCTCTCTCTCTGGCAGTGATACACTATGATTCCACTGCTCACTTCACAGTCTTCACTACTGTCTGAATAAAATACGGCGTCTGCTTTGTCTCCTGTTCCCTGATGACCTTTACTGTCATAGACGCCACTATCCAAAGAAACGTTGACAAAGGCATCATGTATCGGCCATCTCAACAGAATCTCCCCTGTTGTTGTTGGTGTTCATGAGATCACAATCCAACACTGTTTTCTATGGTATGATGATTGCATGTGTTGGTGTCAATTGCACTTTAACTCCATGTTATATTGTGTGTGTGTGTGTGTGTGTGTGTGTGTGTGTGTGTGTGTGTGTGTGTGTGTGTGTGTGTGTGTGTGTGTGTGTGTGTGTGACACCCAGGAGTGTCGTCCAAAGCAGTGGCGGGCCTCCATCCTCCAGAGGAGAGAGACACTGTCCATCAGAGAGGTCAAGGAAGACGACATCGGCAACTACACCTGTGAGGTCACCTTCGGTGGCTTTGTGGTGCGCAGGACCACCGAGCTCACTGTCACAGGTATGATGGAGTGAGGGATGCAGGGGTGTACAGGTATGATGGAGTGAGGGATCAGGGTGTACAGGTATGATGGAGTGAGGGATGCAGGGTGTACAGGTATGATGGAGTGAGGGATGCAGGGTGTACAGGTATGATGGAGTGAGGGATGCAGGGTGTACAGGTATGATGGAGTGAGGGATGCAGGGTGTACAGGTATGATGGAGTGAGGGATCAGGGTGTACAGGTATGATGGAGTGAGGGATGCAGGGTGTACAGGTATGATGGAGTGAGGGATCAGGGTGTACAGGTATGATGGAGTGAGGGATGCAGGGGTGTACAGGTATGATGGAGTGAGGGATGCAGGGGTGTACAGGTATGATGGAGTGAGGGATGCAGGGGTGTACTTGTTTAGGATATTACTTCTTTGTTCTGCACCGCAGTTCTTCTTTTTCACTTTTCTCCGTTCTACTTTTTTGCAATAGTGTTGTATGTTGGTTGTAGGAGATTCTCTCTCTCTCACGTACACACACCAACAACATCTTATATCTTCCCTTCGAAATTCAACATATTATGGATGAACATCTATTTTTGCTGCATTAATTACACTTAGTTACAGGGTTAATTACACTTGGTTACAGGGTTAATTAGGCTTGGTTACAGGGTTAATTAGGCTTGGTTACAGGGTTAATTAGGCTTGGTTACAGGGTTAATTAGGCTTGGTTAAAGGGTTAATTAGGCGTGGTTACAGGGTTAATTAGGCTTGTTTACAGGGTTAATTAGGCTTGGTTAAAGGGTTAATTAGGCGTGGTTACAGGGTTAATTACGGTTGGTTACAGGGTTTATTACACTTGGTTAAAGGGTTAATTAGGCGTGGTTACAGGGTTAATTAGGCTTGGTTACAGGGTTAATTAGGCTTGGTTACAGGGTTAATTAGGCTTGGTTACAGGGTTAATTAGGCTTGGTTACAGGGTTAATTAGGCTTGTTTACAGGGTTAATTACACTTGGTTACAGGGTTAATTAGGATTGGTTACACGGTTAATTATGCTTGTTTACAGGGTTAATTACACTTGGTTACAGGGTTAATTAGGCTTGGTTACAGGGTTAATTAGGCTTGGTTAAAGGGTTAATTACGCTTGGTTACAGGGTTAATTAGGCTTGGTTACAGGGTTAATTAGGCTTGCTTACAGAGTTAATTAGGCTTGGTTACAGGGTTAATTAGGCTTGGTTACAGGGTTAATTAGGCTTGGTTACAGGGTTAATTAGGCTTGGTTACAGGGTTAATTACGCTTGGTTACAGGGTTAATTAGGCTTGGTTACAGGGTTAATTAGGCTTGGTTAAAGGGTTAATTAGGCGTGGTTACAGGGTTAATTAGGCTTGGTTACAGGGTTAATTAGGCTTGGTTAAAGGGTTAATTAGGCGTGGTTACAGGGTTAATTAGGCTTGGTTACAGGGTTAATTATGCTTGTTTACAGGGTTAATTACACTTGGTTACAGGGTTAATTAGGCTTGGTTACAGGGTTAATTAGGCTTGGTTAAAGGGTTAATTAGGCGTGGTTACAGGGTTAATTAGGCTTGGTTAAAGGGTTAATTACGCATGGTTACAGGGTTAATTAGGCTTGGTTACAGGGTTAATTATGCTTGGTTACAGGGTTAATTAGGCTTGGTTACAGGGTTAATTACGCTTGGTTACAGGGTTAATTGGGCTTGGTTAAAGGGTTAATTACGCAGGGTTACAGGGTTAATTAGGCTTGGTTACAGGGTTAATTATGCTTGATTACTGGGTTAATTATGCTTGTTTACAGGGTTAATTAAGCTTGGTTACAGGGTTAATTATGCTTGTTTACAGGGTTAATTAGGCTTGGTTACAGGGTTAATTATGCTTGGTTACAGGGTTAATTATGCTTGTTTACAGGGTTAATTAGGCTTGGTTACAGGGTTAATTATGCTTGGTTACAGGGTTCATTAGGCTTGGATACAGGGTTAATTACGCTTGGTTACAGGGTTAATTGGGCATGGTTAAAGGGTTAATTACGCATGTTACAGGGTTAATTAGGCTTGGTTACAGGGTTAATTATGCTTGGTAAAAGGATTAATTACGCTGGGTTAAAGGGTTAATTACGCTTGGTTACAGGGTTAATTACGCTTGGTTACAGGGTTAATTAGGCGTGGTTACAGGGTTAATTATGTTTGGCTACAGGGTTAATTAGGCTTGGTTACAGGGTTAATTAGGCGTGGTTACAGGGTTAATTATGTTTGGTTACAGGGTTAATTACGCTTGGTTACAGGGTTAATTACGCTTGGTTAAAGGGTTAATTAGGCTTGGTTACAGGGTTAATTACGCATGGTTACAGGGTTAATTACACTTGTTTACAGGGTTAATTATGCTTGGTTACAGGGTTAATTAGGCTTTGTTACAGGGTTAATTAGGCTTGGTTACAGGGTTAATTACGGTTGGTTACAGGGTTAATTACACTTGGTTACAGGGTTAATTAGGCTTGGTTACAGGGTTAATTATGCTTGGTTACAGGGTTAGGCTTGGTTACAGGGTTAATTACGCTTGGTTACAGGGTTAATTAGGCTTGGTTAAAGGGTTAATTACGCTTGGTTACAGGGTTAGGCTTGGTTACAGGGTTAGGCTTGGTTACAGGGTTAATTAGGCTTAGTTAAAGGGTTAATTAGGCTTGGTTACAGGGTTAGGCTTGGTTAAAGGGTTAAATTATGCTTGGTTACAGGGTTAGGCTTAGTTACAGGGTTAATTACGCTTGGTTACAGGGTTAATTAGGCTTGGTTACAGGGTTAGGCTTGGTTACAGGGTTAATTAGGCTTGGTTACAGGGTTAATTAGGCTTGGTTAAAGGGTTAATTACGCTTGGTTACAGGGTTAGGCTTGGTTACAGGGTTAGGCTTGGTTACAGGGTTAATTAGGCTTGGTTACAGGGTTAATTACGCTTGGTTACAGGGTTAAAACAGAAACAACTCAAAGGTTAACACATACACACATATCTCTACAGTGCTGTGGCCTCCTGCTGGTGTGTTAATTGCTGTTGGAGCTTTGTCCCATAATGCATTTCTTGGTCCAGATCAGCACATTAGCCAGCTGAGCACTGAGGCCCCTTGTACACAGACAGTTAAAGAGCTAGGACCAAGGTCAAGGATCAACACACACACAGGCACGCCTATGTGAATACACACACCCTTGTATACACACACACACTTGCATACACACATACTGTACACACACACGTATGCAAGCACACACACTTGCACGCATGTACGCACACACACACGCAAACGTGCACTTACAAAAGTCCGCTGCACATGTACATTCTCCACAATGAGACACACAAACACACAGCCGTGCTCAGTCAGCCTTAGCTGCAGGGTGAGTTCCAGGGTTGAGGGCATGCTCTACTCGGAGCAGCCCAGGTGCATGCTCCGCTGGCTGGGCATGAGGCAGTGGAGCATGGGGCCCTGCTGGTTCAACTGTGCTGATTAGGGTGGAGGGAAAGGTTAAACTCTGTTTTTATTTCTCTCTTTCTTTCTTTCTTTCCCCTTTTTACTCTCTATCGGTCCTCTCTCTCTCTACAGCTGATAGGTTGTGACTGGCTTGGTTTGTTCTGTGAAAACCAGCAATCAGAAGAGTCCCTAGAAGCTAAAGGAGTCAGGCTGTGTAGACCATACTGTTGCTACTGTTTACTAACAGTTTCCTAGGCCTGGTTGAAGGCCTGTGTATTCCAGTGTAGATCTCTGTCTCCATATCTCTCTGTATATCCTGATATTGATAAGGCTGGTCATTAGGCTTGGGCTGTATACCTGTATATACCTGCATCCTGGGGTATTTGGAAATAGCCACGGGATGGTTTTTCAATACTGTTTAAACTATTTATTTGTTTTTTTCAATACATTTCAATATTCATATCTACTTTTTAAGTAAATACCTGCAGTCAACTAGTGCAATACATTAAGAGATTGCGTTCTTCATTTCACCTGTCACATCATTTTTCATAATGAAGCTTAATGGTATTTCTCCAGTCACATAGTGTTTGTTTACAAGCACACCACAACGAGAGACCAGAGCTTTGTGAATCACTCACTGTTGTGCAACACTCGTCATATGATCTAGTTCCAGTATAGAGTTCACAACTAAATGTTTGCCTGCTAGATGTCTTATAACTATCAAGTTAACTGTCTAAAATGCTCTGCAGTTGAGCATTTGGTTTGGTCTTTTATTAGCTAGGTAGCTGTCTACCTAAGTGGTTAGCTTCTTCCAAAATCAAGCTGCACTTGGTAACAGCAGAGAATCCCCTCCTGGGTCAAGAGCCTTGCTGTCTAATATTTGTTTTGTGCGTACAGCAAACTGTGAGTAGCATTTTTGAGTTACTTGTATAACTTTATGAGTTGGGATGTCTGTCCTGCAAATAGTTTAGGTCAGAGACTGTTTAAAACGTTCGCAATACGCATTTAGTTAGCATTCTCTATGGTATTTTACATATATTTGTTAGCATTGCTAACCTTTGGGGTTTGAAAATAGCACCCTTCTGTTCAGAGGTGGTATTACTCAATATCCCGGGATCGGTATGTCGGTATGAGGGTATAACAATCTGGATACCGCCCAAGCCTACTGGTCATTGGTCTTGTAGGAAACAAGGCACCGCTCCTTTCTCAATTGGCTGGAACAGGGAGATATACACTTCTCCTCCAACAACACCTCCTGTTGGACAAGGCAGGGGCGTGATCCCGGAAGCCAAGCTTCCTAATAGGTCATTGATGACCAGTGTTTTATCCCCGGAAGAGCTCAATAAGAATGAGGCCGATAGGAAATAGATACACAACAATTCCCTTTATCACCGCTCACATCACGGCTGTGTGTGTGACTGTATGTGTGTCCGCGTGTTCGTGTGTGCAGTGTACCACTGTGTGTGTGTATGTGTGTGTCATACTGTATGTTCAGCACGGTGTGTTCTGCATGTTGGATTGCTTGTGTGTTCATTTCTACTGTGTGTGCAGTGTGTACTGTAGAGTATGTCATGTGTGTGTGTATGTGTTTCTGTGTGTGTGCCTCTGTGTGTGTGTCTATGTCAATCAAATTCAATCAATCAAATGTATTTATAAAGCCCTTTTTACATCAGTCGATGTCACAAAGTGCTGTACAGAAACCCAGCCTAAAACCCCAAACAGCAAGCAATGAGGATGTAGAAGCACGTGTGTGTGTGTGTGTGTGTGTGTGTGTGTGCGTGCGTGCGTGCGTGCGTGCGTGCGTGCATACGTACGTGCGTGTGTGTGTGTGAGTGTGTGTTTGTTAGCATGTCAATGTGACCTCCATGTAATGGTTGAGGCCATAAAAACTTTATGGAGGTTAAAAATACAGAGCTTCCTTCCTAATGACATAGAGGAGGGAGGGAGGCAGGGAGGGAGGGAGGGGTAAGCAAAGTGTTACATGTAACATAGCGTAGTACTTTGTCTCTTTCACTGTCCATCTTTCTCAGTCTTTTTGTGTCAGTGTAGAGGTTGATAGCTAAAGCTCTCACATCCTCTCTGCATGTCTGCCTAGTTTATTTTATGTTACAGCTCCTAGGTTCTGACACATACATGCTGGCCTCATAGGAGGAACTAGAAGCCTTCTGAAATGAAATGTACTGTCAACACACACACACACACACACACACACACACACACACACACACACACACACACACACACACACACACACACACACACACATTTACAACTGCCTGAGGTCCCTCTCTCCGTGTTCACAGTAATGGAGTGTCAGTGACTCGTCAAAAACAAGGGGGAAGTAATTGTGTGTGACACACAAGTCTCACAGTGGGGTGTGTTCCCTATCCTAACCTTAACCATTAGGGGATGACAAAATACATAATGCTGGATCAGTTGTTGGGGGTAACTAAACTCTGACCACAATACTCTATTTATCCTGGTAGTGTAAGTGAAGTCTTTACAACAAACAAGCACATCTCCAGTCATTGTGGGCTGCAGTCCTGCTGGTTTTCTATGTCCCTGGTCGTTCATTCTGACATGTCTAAGCTGTTGGGGGGGGGGGGGGGGGGGGGTTCTAAGTTAACATCTGAAATTGTTTTAAGATGGTCATACTGTGGATCATTTGGCTATTTGATTTTAAATTTTAGGACCGCTTTTGGTATAATCAAATATATACAAAAATGATTTGATAAATTATTTAATTTGGCCTTTGCTACTAAAGCCTGTACAAACATGGAATAACATATTGATAAATGGCAAAAAGGACAGACCAAAAATAAATCATAAGAAACAAGGTTTTGAAGTGTTTGCCCTAAATCTAGGAGATCTAAGAAAGTTCAGGAAATATATATATATATATTTTTGTTACACGTATTTAAACCGTTTTTTGGGTAGGTACAACACTACATTCAAACTTCCATTCATTTTTAAAAAAAGGTACCGGTTAACTTTAGATGAGACCTGTGACACTTTTGGGGTCATAGAGAAAAACGGAGAACACAGTCGTGTTCGTGAGAATCTCCCCTTTCCACAGTGGGGTCACATTAGTTTGTAGCCCAAACAGTTCTGACGCTACAAACAGAAGTTAGCACATCGGCGGTACCGACTTCACACAAACACACTAACACACACATGCACACACACACACACACACACATTTACAACTGCCTGAGGTCCCTCTCTCCGTGTTCACAGTAATGGAGTGTCAGTGACTCGTCAAAAACAAGGGGGAAGTAATTGTGTGTGACACACAAGTCTCACAGTGGGGTGTGTTCCCTATCCTAACCTTAACCATTAGGGGATGACAAAATACATAATGCTGGATCAGTTGTTGGGGGTAACTAAACTCTGACCACAATACTCTATTTATCCTGGTAGTATAAGTGAAGTCTTTACAACAAACGAGCACATCTCCAGTCATTGTGGGCTGCAGTCCTGCTGGTTTTCTATGTCCCTGGTCGTTAAATGATTGATTAATGTCCCTGATTTGCTCACAACTCACCTGGTGTTCCAGGTCTGAATCAGTCCCTGATTAGAGGGGAAGGATGGACAATAGCAGTGCTGCGGCCCTCAAGGTCCATAGTGGAATCGTCCAGTCCCTGATTAGAGGGGAAGGATGGACAATAGCAGTGCTGCGGCCCTCAAGGTCTATAGTGGAATCGTCCAGTCCCTGATTAGAGGGGAAGGATGGACAATAGCAGTGCTGCGGCCCTCAAGGTCCTTAGTGGAATCGTCTAAAAGCAGGATTTCCCCGGTTGCATTACTGCTTGTTTTTGCTTTGCCTTAAATCATTTATTAGTATCATTTATTGGTATCATTTATTGGTATCATTTATTGGTATCATTTATTGATATCATTTATTGGTATCATTTATTGGTATCATTTATTGATATCATTTATTGGTATCATTTATTGGTATCATGTATTGGTATCATTTATTGGTATAATTTACTGATATAATTTATTGGTATAATTTATTGATATCATTTATTGGTATTATGTATTGATATCATGTATTGGTATCATTTATTGGTATAATTTATTGATATCATTTATTGGTATCATTTATTGGTATCATGTATTGGTATCATTTATTGATATCATTTATTGGTATCATTTATTGTTATCATGTATTGGTATCATTTATTGGTATAATTTACTGATATAATTTATTGGTATAATTTATTGATATTATTTATTGGTATTATTTATTGATATCATGTATTGGTATCATTTATTGCTATCATTGATTGGTATCATTTATTGGTATCATTTATTTGATATAATTTATTGGTATGATTTATTAGTATCATTTATTGGTATAATTTATTGATATAATTTATTGGTATCATTTATTGCTATCATTGATTGGTATCATTTATTGCTATCATTGATTGGTATCATTTATCAATATAACTTATTGGTATCATTTGTTGGTATCATTTATTTGATATAATTTATTGGTATGATTTATTAGTATAATTTATTGGTTCTCCAGAGTGTTAAACACAAGGCTGAGGTCCAGAAGATTCTGCAGCCATATTGCACCAGATACAGTATATTCACCGCTCCTTTACCAGCCAGGTCACCCATGAAACAAGTCAATATTCACGTGCAAATGGATGGACGTCGGGAGATGATGTGGAAGCCGGCCACTAGGGGCAACAGTAAGCACTGTTACCTTCAAGTAGGTTTCGGTTTTGCTAAGGCGTTGTGGACGGGGATGATGGATGCTTGCTAAGGCGTTGTGGATGGGGATGGTGGATGCTTGCTAAGGCGTTGTGGATGGGGAAGGTGGATGCTTGCTAAGGTGTTGTGGATGGGGAAGGTGGATGCTTGCTAAGGTGTTGTGGACGGGGATGGTGGATGCTTGCTATGGTGTTGTGGATGCTTGCTAAGGTGTTGTGGATGGGGAAGGTGGATGCTTGCTAAGGCGTTGTATATGGGGAAGGTGGATGCTTGCTAAGGCATTGTGGATGGGGAAGGTGGATGCTTGCATAGGTGTTGTGGACGGGGATTGCGGATGCTTGCTAAGTTGTTGTGGACGGGGATGGTGGATGCTTGCTAAGGCGTTGTGGATGGGGATGGCAGATTCTTGCTAAGGCATTGTGGATTGGGATGGTGGATGCTTGCTAAGGCATTGTGGATGGGGATGGTGGATGCTTGCTAAGGCATTGTGGACGGGGATGGTGGATGCTTGCTAAGGCATTGTTTATGGGGAGGGTGGATGCTTGCTAAGGCGTTGTGGATGGGGATGGTGGATGCTTGCTAAGGCATTGTGGACGGGGATGGTGGATGCTTGCTAAGGCATTGTTTATGGGGATGGCAGATGCTTGCTAAGGCGTTGTGGACGGGGATGGTGGATGCTTGCTAAGGCGTTGTGGACGGGGATGGCAGATGCTTGCTAAGGCGTTGTGGACGGGGATGGTGGATGCTTGCTAAGTTGTTGTGGACGGGGATGGTGGATGCTTGCTAAGGCGTTGTGGATGGGGATGGCAGATGCTTGCTAAGGCGTTGTGGACGGGGATGGTGGATGCTTGCTAAGTTGTTGTGGACGGGGATGGTGGATGCTTGCTAAGGCGTTGTGGATGGGGATGGTGGATGCTTGCTAAGGCGTTGTGGATGGGGATGGCGGATGCTTGCTAAGTTGTTGTGGACGGGGATGGTGGATGCTTGCTAAGTTGTTGTGGACGGG
Source organism: Salmo trutta (assembly GCF_901001165.1). Lineage (NCBI taxonomy): Eukaryota > Metazoa > Chordata > Actinopteri > Salmoniformes > Salmonidae > Salmo > Salmo trutta. The sequence continues at coordinate 37,417,515 of NC_042980.1, forward strand.
GATGGTGGATGCTTGCTAAGGCGTTGTGGATGGGGATGGTGGATGCTTGCTAAGGCGTTGTGGATGGGGATGGCGGATGCTTGCTAAGTTGTTGTGGACGGGGATGGTGGATGCTTGCTAAGGCATTGTGGATGGGGATGGCGGATGGGTGTAAGTATCTGCGTCTGTTGCCAAAGATTGCATGTTTGAATCCAGCGAGATTTTAGATTTAAGCCTATCCTAAAACTTAACCATTCGGAGTTAATGCCTAAACTTAACCTTAAACACTCTGAAATTTGACGTTTGGAACAACTTAGAAATTTGACGTTTGAGAAACATGGATGAACGTTTAATTCTGAGACTGTGAGAGCTTGTTGCCATTACACCAACCTACAAAGACAAGGAATCTATAGTCGTCAAGCCTATGTCATCAGCTTTCTATTAAACCTACCACTATATACCATAGGACCATTCCAGCTTGTTAAAAGACTGTACCATTAAGCCATCTGCACTATTAAATCCATACCAAAGGGCTAGAATTAGGTGATCTCAATTCAGCTGTAGGGTGTAGGGTTGTTTCCCTTATTAAAAGTAACCCATCTTCCCCTCAAGTGGGCATGAGATTATTATCTACAGTATATTTTATCACTTCCTGATAAAACCAACACATCCCGGACAGCAAGCGTAAAAGGCCAAACTTCATCTGGCGGACTAATGTTGTAGTTTATTTTATAGGCTAGGAGGATGGAGGAGATTATTAAGTTTAACTGGTCTTATACACAACGCAATACAGACTGGCCTTCGCTGTGATCCTCATTTGCTCTGGAGAGAGTATACAGTCTCTGTGTGGGGGGATATGTGTTTTATTTGACCCTTATTTTACCAGGTAACTTGACTGAGAACACATTCTCATTTACAGCAACGACCTGGGGAATAGTTACAGGGGAGAGGAGGGGGGATGAATGAGCCAATTGTAAACTGGGGATGATTAGGTGGCCATGATGGTATGAGGGCCAGATTGGGAATTTAGCCAGGACACCGGGGTTAACACCCCTACTCTTACAATAAGTGCCATGATCTTTAGTGACCACAGAGAGTCAGGACACCCGTCCCATCCGAAAGACGGCACCCTACACAGGGCAATGTCCCCAATCACTGCCCTGGGGCATTGGGATATTTTAGATCAGAGGAAAGAGGCAAGCCAGCAGTGGGATGCAGGGTGGTATGCTGCTGGCAAACGTGTGTGTGTGTGTGTGTGTGTGTGTGTGTGTGTGTGTGTGTGTGTGTGTGTGTGTGTGTGTGTGTGTGTGTGTGTGTGTGTTTGTCCGTTTTCCCCTTGTTGTGGTACCCTGCCTTATTCTGAACCAAGCTATGGAAGTTAACACAGACACACCATGAGGATTTATCCAGGATAATAGTTTTAAAGACACTGGGACAATGGGTCCACCTCAGCCTAATATACTTCCTGCTCTGTGTCAGGGACTATGTAAACATCCTTATCTCTCTCCCAAGTTGGGGTTCAGAGGCCCATAGGAAGATACACTGTTTAATATGTATTTTCATATTATTTTCACCTCCATAGCCATACAAAAACTAGTGCCCTGAAAAGAGAGGGTCTTCTCCTGTACTACTAGAATAGACCCTGGTGTGTCTGTGTATACTTGAGTGCACACGTGCGGGTGTAGAGACTGTGTGTGCGCGGGTGTGTTTGTGTTGAGTGATACTCTTGGTTTTTAATAGAACATCTGAATGATTATGGGTTACATGGAGAAACAGTACATTTTCAATCCTCTCAAAAATGTTAAAATGTTAATATTATTATTTGAAAACGGTATATTGATGATATTTTTGTTCTATGGAGGGGTGATGCAAAACAGCTCCACGCATTCCATGCTTTTCATAACTCTTGTTCTGACCATATGAGATTTGCACTATTCATTTCTCCAGTTCTCCCTCATGGTGGGATGGTGATGCTGTAATGCTATAACACCAGATAAATGTCCTGTTCACAAGATATGCTCTCTCTCTCTCTCTCTCTCTCTCTGCTCTCTCTCTCCTCTGCAGGGAGACAGATATAGTAGAGAAAATTAGAGAGAGAGCGAGAGAGAGCGAGAGAGAGAGAGAGAGAGAGAGAGAGAGAGAGAGAGAGAGACTATCCATTCGACAGAGAAAAGCAGAAATAGTTTGTGTGTGTGTTTTGTATTCTGCACACTCCTGTGTGTGAGAGAGTGTGCTTGTGTGCGCTCTGCATGTTCCATGTGCTCTGCGCATGTGTGTGTACATGACTCTAAACACACTATTATCCCAGTCTTTATCAAACAAGATCTCACGGTTTGACTTCAGTATTCAACGTTTGTCGGGGGGGGGGCATCAAATTTTGACAGTTAAGTTCCTGTGTTTCAAAAATTAAAGGAGAACCACACACTCTAGGAGCTCAGAGGCAATAATGTAATAACCAACGTTTGGACAGACAAGCTGTCTTCATCAGGGTATAATGACAAACATTGTGGGGTGACTAGTTTATATAGTCTCAAAGGACAAACACAGGTATCTGTAATCATGGCCAGGTGTGGGGAGGGTGACGTGTTCGATGCCAATACAACGTAGAGATGAGGTCACCTCCTCTCCTAGGGAGGGTGACGTGTTCGATGCCAATACAACGTAGAGATGAGGTCACCTCCTCTCCTAGGGAGGGTGACGTGTTCGATGACAATACAACGTAGAGATGAGGTCACCTCCTCTCCTAGGGAGGGTGACGTGTTCGATGACAATACAACGTAGAGATGAGGTCACCTCCTCTCCTAGGGAGGGTGACGTGTTCGATGACAATACAACGTAGAGATGAGGTCACCTCCTCTCCTAGGGAGGGTGACGTGTTCGATGCCAATACAACGTAGAGATGAGGTCACCTCCTCTCCTAGGGAGGGTGACGTGTTCGATGACAATACAACGTAGAGATGAGGTCACCTCCTCTCCTAGGGAGGGTGACGTGTTCGATGACAATACAACGTAGAGATGAGGTCACCTCCTCTCCTAGGGAGGGTGACGTGTTCGATGACAATACAACGTAGAGATGAGGTCACCTCCTCTCCTAGGGAGGGTGACGTGTTCGATGCCAATACAACGTAGGGAGAAAATCCAGGGGTTGTTTTCCGTAACTGGGTAAGTCTAGTTTTTGCACCTAATGGTGCTACGATGCTCCGAGATTCGTACTTTTAATTCACGCTTTGTTTTACCCACATCATTTTTACCACAAGGACAAGTTCTAAGATAAATAACTGCCTTACTGGAGCACGTGATAACACCTTTGATTGGGATCTGTTTATCTGTTTGTGGGTGTTTGAAGAATCTACATTTATAAGTGCCATTGCATTGAGCACAGCTGTTACACTTGTAGTTTCCATCCAGCAGGGGCGTAAATAGACGTTGTGCAGGGATATCTTGGGGTGGTAAATCAGAGTTTACCAATTGATCTCTAAGATTTCTGCCCCGCGAGAATACGACCAAGGGAGGGTCTGAAAACACATTACTGATACTATCATCGGATCTTAGAATGTGCCAATGTTTGAACGATTCCTTAATTTGTTCAGAGCACGTTGAATAGCGGGTAATTAGAATGCAAGAATGCTTCTTTTTGCGAGACTGTCCTTGAAAAAGATCATGTCTCGGTTTGTTTTGAATTTTCTCAATGGCAATATTAATCTTACCATTTTTGTACCTCCTCTCCTTGAACTTTCTTTGCATCTCAGCCGTATTTCTGTCGAAATCTGATTGTTTTTTGCAAATTCTTTTGATTGGACAGAATTGGATGTAGGGAAAACTGTTTTTCAAGGGAAGTGGGTGACAACTGTCAGCCCTCAACAAACTGTTACGATCAGTAGGTTTCCTGTAAAGATCAGTGTATAGAACATTATCCTCACACAAAATCAGAAGGTCAAGGAAACTGATTTGACGTGTGTCAAATTGTATAGTAAATCTCATATGGTCAGAACAAGAGTTAAGAAAAGCATGGAATGCGTGGAGCTGTTTTGCATCACCCCTCCATAGAACAAAAATATCATCAATATACCGTTTTCAAATAATGATATTAACATTTTAATATTTTTGAGAGGATTGAAAATGGACTGTTTCTCCATGTAACCCATAAAAAACAATTTCCACATGAGGAAGATCATGTTCTATAATGTTAGGGTTGGATGACCTCATCATCTACTGTATCCTTCACCCTCATTAGTACCAAGACATATTATCAACTCTCTCCCTCCTTCTCTCCTCTCTCTCACTTTCTCTCTCTCTCTTGCTCTCTCTCTCTCTCTCTCTCTCTCTCACACACACACACACACACACACACACACAAACACACACACACTCTCTCTCTCTCTCCCTCCCTCTCTCTCTCTCTCTCTCTTGCTTTCTCCCTCTCTCTTGCTCTCTCTCACACACACATACACACACTCTCTCTCTTTCTCTCTCTCTTGCTCTCTCTCTCACACACACACTCTCTCTCTCTCTCTCTCTCTCTTTCTCTCCCTGTCTCTCACACACACACACACTCTCTCTCTCTTTCACGCTCTGCCCCCTCTCTAGTTTTCCCCTCCTCCCTGTTCTTCACTATTCATCAGTGGTCCTCCCAGACTCAGTGCAGGCCAGGGTTCACATTGTTTTAATTCAATTGACATCAATCTACACCTTAACAAATTAAATTTACATCCTCCACAATTAATCTTGCTTGGCCTCCCACCACAAATCGACCCACAAACCACCACTAATTCCAACCTCCCATCGTCTCACAGGTCCTTATCGTTATCTAGGCATTGGGCTGCCAACAGAGCAAATTTTTTATGAAAATCGTAATTCTGCCTTTTGAAGTTTAGGATAATAATCAAGTAATGTTCTTCAGCGTATGACGTGGATCTGGTGCATTGTATGCTTAGTCTCCATGGTTGCCAGGGACGACAACAAATAGTCAAGCTATAAGGCTGTAGATGATTGTTTCAATAGCAAAGGACACAAAGACATTGTTTACACTTGATATTAACGTGTCCTGTGATTGGATCTGTAATGATCGAATCTCGATCGGAGCTGGGTGTGCTCGCATTCACACATGGCAATAAAGACTTCCAATATCCTTTTCTTGTTTCTAAATTATGATCAAATTAGGTTACAATGTTTATTTTGGTTTATAGGGGCATACTGTACAGGTTTGATGTTCTGTTGTGGGTGTGATGCCATCCTCAGAGCCTCCAGAGTCCTTGTAAGCCGGTGTGAGTCTCCAACCGTACTACTGTACATCCAGTACAGTGGTGTGAATAGAGACAACACAAAGCCATGTTGTATTGTTAGGTATTGGTATTGTTGTGTTGTGGCAAACCACCATGTTAGAGCAGCGTTTAGCCTCCAAGCCTCTGTCTCTGGAGAGGACTAATCTAGAATATACACTGTTATTCTCTTTCTCGCTCCATCTCTCCTCTCTCTCTGCATCTCTCTCTCTCTCTCACACACTCTCTCTCCATCTCTCTCTCTTTCCATCTCTCTCTCTCTCTCTCTCTCTCACTCTTACTTCATCTCTCCTCTCTCTCTCTCACTCTCCATCTCTCCATCTCTCTCTCTCTCCATCTCTCCTCTTTTTCTCACTCTCCCTCTCTCCATCTCTTTCTTTCTCTCTGTCTCTCCCTGTGTGTGTACACTATTACCTCATTGTGTGTTAATGCTGTCATTGTGTTATTGTGTTAATGCTATTATTTTGTTATTGTGGCACTTCAATCTGTCTCCACTGGCTCTGTGAATATCTGACCCAAAATATAGAGAGCATTCTAGAGTCAGACACAGTGGCAGTCAGAGGCTGAACACTACTGTATGTTTCCCCCAGGCAAATGGTAGTGTTTCATGTGTTTAATGACTCAACAAGCACTCATTTGTGCTTATTGTCATAAACATATCACTTGGCAGTCTCTCTCTCTCTCTCCCTCCCTCTCCCTCCATCTTTCATTTGGTTCCTAATGAAGTGACCGTCTTAGGCATATTGATGCCCGCCCGCCCCCTCAACATATCTACCTCCCTCGTCTCGCTGTCTGAGCCGTCTGTCTAATAGTAATTGACCGCCTGCCTCCAGCCTCTCTCTTTCCTCTCCTAACCATTTGGATAGCCAGATTATGTTTAAATGATTATTAACACACTATCCATTGGTTTTATTACAGGTCAACAAAGATTCATTATCAATAGCCCTTTTCTAGAAAACATTATTTTTCGAGACAGCTTTGGATTGGTGACACTTACCTGTATGTGATGCATTGAATGCCTGGAGAAGACTATTGTAGTGGAAACGGGTTGTAGTTTGTGTGTCCTGATGTTAAGTAAACCATGCTCTGATCTGCTTCTACTTACAGTATATGTATTCTTTGTCAATATTATCTGTAAATAGTTACATTTTTCTGTATGGTACTGGCCACCTACTTCTTAGATGACATGCCATTTAGAGGCCTACCTTTCACTGCCCTCATCTCAATGTTTTTATTTATATTCATTTGTATTTGAAACTCAGCTTAGTTTCAGTTAGTTTTCAGACTTCATTTCCTCGTTATTATACAGTTTCAGTTTGATAAAAAAACATTTCCATTTTATTTTTATATTATTTACTTTTTTGGTTTTAGTGTTAGTGAAAAATACTCAAGACGGATCTGGGAGGACCATGTAGAAGGGGCACTAGTAGAGAGATATAGGTGCCAGTGGATACGGTTCAGCCACCACAGGTCTGTCTGGGGAAGAACATGTCAGATGTCTTCAGAACAGGTTTACACCCTATCCTTTTTTACAGTTAGGGACAAAAGGTAGCCTTATGCATGAGATGCTAGGAGCCATTTATGTGTTGTAGGACAATAGCAGTGCTAGTCCAGTACTCTTTGAGATGGTCACACACATTTCCTAGGTGGCAAAGGTCCGGAAGGATATTGTCATTTATCGGCAGTTTAAAGCTCCTTTTCTGCAATTCAAATACAATTCCCAACTTATACCTGTTCATATGATACCAGGAGTAGAAATTCTGACCAAATTCCCAAAATAAAATAATAACTGCCTCACCTTGTCTTTATCCTGAAATTCTTTGTGTGTGCTGTTCAGATGAACTTAGATTTCTTCCCTGTTAGCTACTGATAGATAGTGATTGTGATGCACAAGCTAGGCCTATTTGAAACACTGCTATCTACTGGCAGCATTTACCCACCAGATTCAGAAGCTCGAAAGCCCCAATAGAAAAACAAGTTTAAAAACCCCATTACATTTTTGCCCAAAGTTAGAAGGAAAAAAATACTAAATCTGAACATAATTCTTCATGGTTTTTCTTTTATTTTAGTTAGTTTTGTAGTCAAAGATAATAGTTTCAGTATAATTTTTGTTTTTAAAATGTTTGAATTAACTACTTTTCCAATTTTAGTTTTTATTTTACAGTTTCTGTTTTTGTTTACTGTAATAACCTTGGTCAAGAGCAAGTGTATTATTAAAGGAAATCTGTGACCTTCGTTGACCCTGAGATGAGAGGAAGATGGAGGTCAATTATAAGACATAGTATCTCTGTCTCATTAGCCAGTCCCCTTAGAAAGGGTATTCTGGAACCTTCTCATCCAATTAAAATATAAGAATGGGACCATGAACAGTCACGCTCAGACCAGGAGAGAGGAAGGAAAAAGAGAGAGGGAGGAAGAGGATTGAGGGAGGAGAAATAAGAGAACGCCTGATCTTCTTTTCATCTCCTACTCAGGGTTGATGTACATGCACCTCTTAGGGCCTAAAGCACTTTGAATTAACGAAGAGGTTTCAGGTGTGTGTGTTTTTCCTCCCCATCCCTCTTCCCTCTTTCTATCTCAAGTCCTCTCTTCCTTACATGTAGTACACGGTACATTAACACCTGACATAATATGGTAGTATTTCTTTATAGAGCGTTGAGGTTTTCAAAATGAGCCTTTTCTCCTTCAGTCAAATCTAATGTGTCTGTGACGAACTGACTTAACTGTCCTCATCATTTCTCTTCCTACCACTTCCCTGGTACACAATGAGATGCACACTGAGCAGTCCTCTCTCCTTCCTCTCTCTCTTTCCCTCTCTTTCTCCCTTTGGCGTTCCTCACTTTCATGGGAGATCAAGAAAATAATTTGAGGGTATATGAGGTGGCATTGTCTGTCCAGGTGTGTGTGTGTGTGTGTGTGTGTGTGTGTGTGTGTGTGTGTGTGTGTGTGTGTTTGTGTGTGTGTGTGGTGTGTCTGAAAAGTGAGGTTGTGCTTGGGTCTTCTGGGCATGCAAGGCAGGTTGGGTGCCAGGTTGGCAGTGGAAAGTTCAGTGCCAAGCCAGGCCCTTCAAGCTCTCCTCACCCACACAGTTACGCTCAGACTCCTTCCCCTTTCTCTCCATTTCTCTTCTCTCCAGCTAGCTGAGAAGCATGGCAGCTCCCATTTTACCTCCCATTTACTCTCTCATACTGATATATATATTATCCTAGCCCACTGTTCACACCTACTTAGCTAGTGATGATGTAGACGTTTTCCTCTAACCATGAATCTTTTTGTCTATGAGGAAATGATGTATACAGCTGACTTTAGATCAGAGCCTAGAAGAAGTATCAGCCTACTTCCTGTGGCCCATGGAATGTTAGTGCCACCCAAGGTGGATCTGTCTCTGAGGAGGACCAGTATCACCCTACTTCCTGTGGCCCATGGAGTGTTAGTGCCTCCCAAGGTGGATCTGTCTCTGAGGAGGACCAGTATCAGCCTACTTCCTGTGGCCCATGGAGTGTTAGTGCCTTCCAAGGTGGATCTGTCTCTGAGGAGGACCAGTATCAGCCTACTTCCTGTGGCCCATGGAGTGTTAGTGCCTCCCAAGGTGGATCTGTCTCTGAGGAGGACCAGTATCACCCTACTTCCTGTGGCCCATGGAGTGTTAGTGCCTCCCAAGGTGGATCTGTCTCTGAGGAGGACCAGTATCAGCCATCACATCCTCTCTCTCCCTCTCTCTCCACCTCATCCTGTCTCCCCTCTCTCCTCTCCACCTCCTCCTCGCTCTCTTCCTCTGTTCCTCAGAGTGATAGGTTGAGGGAACAGGTAATTACCTGGAGCAGAATTTATCTACCCCTCTCTTTTTCTCTCTCTCCTTCTCCCTATCGTATTATCTCCTCTCTACTGATGCACATTCCCTCTGCTTTTGCTCCAATCCATCCTTTCTCTCTTTAAATCACCTGGCCTTTCTCTCAGTACTTCAGTTAGCCTCGTCGAGAAGCAGGCCCTAAAAAGGAAGCCTGGGGAAGTCCATGGCACAAAATTTGCTAAAAAAGGGTGGGAACCTGGTGTAAATCAGTGATGCCTCGCAACACGTCAAACCAATCAAATGCCTTGCTTGGGCAGAGGTGCTGACTTGATTAGTGTCATAGGTGGAACAGTGTGTGAGGATGGCCGTGAAGTCTCTGATTAAAACCCCATCAAAAAATGTTGATGTATGCAGTGTTTGTGGTGAACAATATGACTGGAACAGGAACAAACATAACCTTTTGCAAGGTAAATGGTATTTTTTGTGACCGGACTACACACTGGCTTTAGAAGAGATAACGGGACCTGTCATGCTGACTGATGGGTTTTCAAAAGCAGAATCTGGCTCCTGTCGCAATCTGCTACTGAAGTAAATAAGAAATGCTAATGACGTGGAAAGAATTGGCTGTTTTGTGAGGGAAAGAGCACATTCTAGGGTTAGAACGAAAAGATGTCTCGACCCACAGAAGCACCAAAAGAGTGTCTGTTCAGGAAAGCACAGAGACTCCGGCGAGAGGAGTCCTATTTCAGGGCCCCAGAGACAGATGACCAGCCGCCAGACATAGGAGTTCAACCGCTACAAGCACCGGTTTTTGGTGCGTCATCATCGTCCGTAAGTGACAACAACGAAAGTGATCACTACGTGCTTAAGGTAAGTGCTGTACCTTCGAACAACATAGCTATCTACAGCTAACTTTTGTCAATGCAATAGGCCATGGGGCTACAAGTGAACTATTGTTTGACTGTTTCTTACTTATCCCAGTATTAATCATGACACTCTTCATAGACTTCTCATATAGGTAGAAAACCGTGTCCTACAGGCTCATATTTGTAGGCTACATTTAATAACATCTTCAGTTGATCATAATGACAATTGTAGCCTAGATCATGTATACATAGTTCGTTTTTTTCCTTGACATTGAAGTAACTGATAAAACCCATTTTATGAGGTACATACATACAGTTTATCATTGCAAATGTGTTGAATAATGCATGACGACAGTCTCAGATATTGAACTTGATTTTCTTTTGATTTAAGGTCACTGTTACAGCTACGTCTGGTACAAAGTCACGTATACTTAGAGGTCATTTGGAAATAATTGGTAAATGTCTTCAAGGTAATCGTCCCAGAGCAATGCCGAAGTATTTGATGCAAGAACTGCGAACACCATGTGCGCCTCACAAAAGACCTCATCCAACATCAAGGGCCCATGTCCAGTTTGACATAGCACAGGAAGTCAGCAGGACCGTTGGAGAGCAGACAGATGTCATACAGCGATTTGATAAAGCCTGTGAGCTGAAGCCAGGGTCTGGAAAGCACTCAATCTCAAGTAGATCGGAGGACATCAACCATATAGTGAGTGTGCTTCATGATCAGAAGGTGTTTGCTTTGGCAACTGGCAGGGTCTACCTAGGCTTCCAGAACTTCTAAATAAACCTGTTGCACAAATTGGACTATGAGGAACCTAGTGTTGTGGATCAGCAACCACAAACTGAACTTAAACTGTGGGAAGAACAAACTGTCTTCTCATTTGGCACGCAGACAGAGGCACAAACGTTGACAGTTGATTTCAGCTGAAGTGCTGAGATCCTAGAATGGAAATTGTTATCTTGAATACCACAGTAAGAGAAGAAATGTAAGAGAGAGAAAAAATGTAGTACTGAAACCAATGACAATGTAGACTCACAAAATATGTGATTTACTTTTGTAAAATCAAATCAAATTGTATTGGTCACATACACGTGTTTAGCAGATGTTATTGTGGGTGTAGCGAAATGCTTATGTTTCTAGCTCCAACAGTGCAGTAATATCTAGCAAGTAATATCTAAAAATGTCACAACAGTACACACAATACACACAAATCCAAAGTAAAGGAATGGAATTAATAATATATCAATATTTGGACAAGCAATGTCGGAGCGGCGTAGACTTAGATACAGTAGAATAGGATAGAATACAGTATATACATATGAGATAAGTAATGCAAAATATGTAAACATTATTAAAGTGACCAGTGTTTCATTATTAAAATTTCAAGTGTATGTATATAGGGCAGCAGCCTCTAAGGTACTACTGATGGCTATTTAACAGTCTGATGGCCTTGAGATAGAAACTGTTTTTCAGTCTCTCGGTCCCAGCTTTGATGCACCTGTACTGACCTTGCCTTCTGGATGACAGCGGGGTGAACAGGCAGTGGCTCGGGTGGCTGTTGTCCTTGATGATCTTTTTGGTCTTCCTGTGACATCGGGTGCTGTAGGTGTCCTGTAGGGCGGGTAGTTTGCCGCCGGTAATGTGTTGGACAGACCGCACCACCCCCTGGAGAGCCCTGCGGTTGTGGGCAGTGCATTTGCTGTGCCAGGCGGTGATACAGCCCGACAGCATGCTTTCAATTGTGCATCTGTAAAAGTTTGTAAGGGTTTTAGGTGCCAAGCCACATTTCATCAGCCTCCTGAGGTTGAAGAGGCACTGTTGCGCCTTCTTCACCACACTGTTTGCATGGGTGGACCATTTCAGTTTGTCAGTGATGTGTACGCCAAGGAACTTGAAGCTTTCCACCTTCTCCACTACGGTCCCGTCAATGTGGATAAGGGGGTGCTCCCTCTGCTCTTTCCTGAAGTCCACAATCATCTCCTTTGTTTTGTTGATGGTGAGTGAGAGGTTATTTTCCTGGCACCACACTCCCAGGGCCCTCACCTCCTCCCTGTAGGCTGTCTCAAACGTTATTGAGTCGGAGGCGTGCGTGGCCACACAGTCATAGGTGAACAGGGAGTATAGGAGGGGGCTGAGCACGCACCCTTGTGGGGCCCCTGTGTTGAGGATCAGCGAAGTGGAGGTGTTGTTTCCTACCTTCACCACCTGGGGGCGGCCCATCAGGAAGTCCAGGACCCAGTTGCACAGGGCGGGGTTCAGACCCAGGGCCCCGAGCTTAATGATGAGCTTGGAGGGTACTATGGTGTTGAATGCTGAGCTATAGTCAATGAACAGCATTCTTACATAGGTATTCCTCTTGTCCAGATGGGTTAGGGCAGTGTGCAGTGTTATGGCGATTGCATCGTCTGTGGATCTAATTGGGGCGGTAATTGAAGTGGGTCTGGGGTGTCAGGTAAAGTAGAGGTGATATGATCCTTGACTAGTCTCTTAAAGCACTTCATGGAGACAGAAGTGAGTCAGTCTGATGTCCCCAAATGCTTCAAGATAGTAATTAAGTTCAGTTACCTTTGATTTCTTGCATATAGGAACAATGGTGTCCATCTTGAAGCATGTGGGGACAGCAGACTGGGATAGAGAGAGATTGAATATGTCCATAAACACACCAGCCAGCTGGTCGGCGCATGCTCTGAGGACGCTGCTTGGGATGCCGTCTGGGCCGGCAACCTTGTGAGTGTTAACATGCTTAGATGTCTTACTCACGTCGGCCATGGAGAAGGATAGCCCACAGTCCTTGGTAGAGGGCTGCGTCGGTGGCACAATCTTCTCCTCAAATTGGGCGAAGAAGGTGTTTAGCTTGTCCGGCTGTAAGACATCGGTGTCTGCTTCTTGCTACCGTTACATCTTACTAACGATACATTCTTTGTTGCATTTTTTTTTAACAGAAAGTATTCTTTGTAGCTTTTTGCACAATTTTATTGTGTAGTTGTGTTATATACTGTTAACATATTCCTGTTATTGCTGTCAGAAAATTCCACATTTTGTTACGTTACAGCCTTAGTCTCAAATTGATCAAAACAAATATCCTCATCCATCTATATACAATACCCCATAATGTCAAAGCAAAAACAGGTTATTAGAATTGTTTGCTAATTTATTACAAATAAAAAACTGAAAATCACATTTAAATAAGTATTCAGACCCTTTACTCAGTACTTTGTTGAAGCCCCTTTTGCAGTGATTACGGCCTCGAGTCGTCTTGGGTACGACGCTACAAGCTTAGCACACCTGTATTTGAGGAGTTTCTCCCATTCTTCTCTGCAGATCATCTCAAGCTCAGTCAGGTTGGATGGGGAGCTTTGCTGCACAGCTATTTTCAGGTGTCTCCAGAGATGTTCGATCGGGTTAATGTCCGGGCTCTGGCTGGGCCACTCAAGGACATTCAGAGACTTGTCCCAAAGCCACTCCTACATTGTCTTGGCTGTGTGCTGTGGTTGCTAATTTCTGTATTACCAAATGAGGAGAGACAAACTTAACACACACCAGTCAGAGTTATACTTAAACTACATATTTAATAAAAGAGCTTTGCATTAGCACTTGACTTTCAACGATTCACCATTTCTAATGAACCGTTGAGAGTGTCAACACAATGGCTACTGAGATCTTTATAGCAAGATCCACCCCCTTTTGACATGACAAACCACAGACAGTTAGGAACGGTTCACAAAGAAAGACTGTTACTTCAGAGAGGAGTATCCACAGCCAGATAGCATTCGCTATAAATGATCATTCAGTTTGGTCCCCTTGATGAGGTTTCTAATCTCATTCCTGGTACTTCATAGTACAAAAACACCAACTCATCCAATGGCATATATCAATTGTCAACTCTAAATACTCCCATCTCAACCAAACCCCCTCTTGACCCCACTCCTGGACAAGCTCACTGGGGGGAGTGAGCCTCTGTGGGGGGGAGTGAGCCTCTCTCTCTGGGCCCCAAGTGACTGAGCCCTAGCTAAGGGAAAAGTACAACTGTCAACACCAGAGTCCAAAGGGCACGCCATCCTAATGACAAGTATCTCACATAAGCATATTATACAAATAAAACATCTTAACCTCTCTGGCGCATGTGGGACGAACTCGTCCCACCTACGTAACAGCCACTGAAATCCAGTGGCGCGATTTTTGAATCGTTAGAAATAGTATTACTTCAATTTCTCAAACATATGACTATTTTACAGCTATTTAAAGACAAGAATCTCGTTAATCTAACCACAATGTCCGATTTCAAAAAGGCTTTACAACGAAAGCAAAACATTAGATTATGTCAGCAGAGTGCCCAGCCAGAAATAATCAGACACCCATTTTTCAAGCTAGCATATCATGTCACATAAACCCAAACCACAGCTAAATGCAGCACTAACCTTTTATGATCTTCATCAGATGACACACCTAGGACATTGTGTTATACAATACATGCATGTCTGTTCAATCAAGTTCATATTTATATCAAAAACCAGCTTTTTACATTAGCATGTGACGTTCAGAAAAAGCATAACCCCCGCAAACTTCCAGGGAATTTACTAACAGTTTGCTAAATTACTCACGATAAACGTTCACAAAAAGCATAACAATTATTTTAAGAATTATAGATACATTACTCCTCTATGCACTCGATATGTCCGATTTTAAAATAGCTTTTCGGATGAAGCACATTTTGCAATAATCTAAGTACATAGCCCGGCATCACAGGGCTAGCTATTTAGACACCCACCCAGGTCAGCCTCCACCAAAATCACATTTCCTATAAGAAAAATGTTCTTACCTTGCTTGTTCTTCATCAGAATACACTGCCAGGACTTCTACTTCAATAACAAATGTTGGTTTGGTCCCAAATAATCCATCGTTATATCCAAACAGCGACGTTTTGTTCGTGAGTTCTAGACACTATCAGAATGCTACATCACGGTCTCGCGCATGGCGCATTGGCGTGACAAAAAATGTCTAAATATTCCATTACCGTACTTCGAAGCATGTCAACCACTGTTTAAAACCAATTTTTATGCCATTTATCTCGTAGAAAAGCGATAATATTCCGACCGGGAATCTGCAATAAGCTAAACAGCCGAATTAAATTTCTCCTCAGGAGCGAATCGTGCACGCGCCTCATTCAAAGGTCCTCTGATCCGCCACTTACCAAAGGCGATAATGTGTTTCAGCCTGAGGCTGCCTCGTCAACCTTCAGGTATTTCCCGGGTTCTGAGAGCCTATCGGAGCCCTGGGAATTGTCACGTTACAGCTAAGATCCTTACTTTTCAATAAACAGATGCAAGACGCACGACTCCTTGTCAGACAGGGTACTTCCTGCATGAAACCTTGTCCAGTTTTTGCCTGCCATAGGAGTTCTGTTATACTCACAGACACCATTCAAACAGTTTTAGAAAATTCAGAGTGTTTTCTATCCAAACCTGAACAATAATATGCATATTCTAGCTTCTGAGTTGGTGTAGGAGACAGTTAAAAATGGGCACATATTTTTTCCAAAATTCTCAATACTGCCCCCTAGCCCAAACAGGTTAATTATCTATGTTACCCAACTAATTCTGATTCATCCGCCACAGTGCTTAGAGTTTTTGTCCTGTTGGAAGGTGAACCTTCACCCCAGTCTGAGGTCCTGAGCGCTCTGGAACAGGTTTTCATCAAGGATCTCTCTGTACTTTGCTTCGTTCATCTTTCCCTCAATCCTGACTGGTCTCCCAGTTCCTGCCACTGAAAAACATCCCCACAGCATGATGCTGCCACCACCATGCTTCACCGTATGTCACGCCCTGGCCTTTTTATTCTCTATTTTGGTTAGGTCAGGGTGTGACTAGGGTGGGTGCTCTAGTTTGTTGTATTTCTGTGTTGGCCTGGTATGGTTCCCAATCAGAGGCAGCTGTCTATCGTTGTCTCTGATTGGGGATCATATTTAGGCAGCCTTTTCCCATCGGTTGTTTGTGGGATCTTGATTTTGTATTGTAGTTTTTAGCCCTACAAAGCTGTACGTTTCATTGGTTACTCTTTATTGTTTGTTGCCGGTTATCATAAATAAACAATTATTAACCTACCCCACGCTGCATCTTGGTCCGACCATCATTACAGCGACGTTCGTTACACCGTAGGGATGGGGCCAGGTTTCCTCCAGACGTGACGCTTGGCATTCAGACCAAAGAGTTCAATCTTGGTTTCGTCTGACCAGAGAATCTTGTTTCTCATGGTCTGAGAGTCCTTTATTTGCCTTTTGGCAAACTCCAAGTTGGCTGTCATGTGTCTTTTACTGAGGAGTGGCTTCTGTCTGGCCACTCTACCATCAAGGCCTGATAGGTAGAGTGCTGCAGAGATGGTTGTCCTTCTGGAAGGTTCACCCATCTCCACAGAGAAACTCTGGAGCTCTGTCAGAGTGACCATCGGGTTCTTGGTCAGCTCCCTTATCAAGGCCCTTCTTCCCCGATTGCTGAGGTTGGCCTGGCGGCCAGCTCTAGGAAGTCTTGGTGGTTCCAAACGTCTTATTTTTAATAACGATGGAGGCCACTGTGTTCTTGGGGACATTCAGTATTGCAGAAATGTTTTGGTACCCTTCCCCAGATCTGTGCCTCCACACAATCCTGTCTCGGAGCTCTACGGACAATTAATTTGACCTCATGGCTTGGTTTTTGTTCTGACATGCACTGTCAACTGTGGGACTTGATATAGAATTCCAAATAATGTCCCATCGATTGAATGGACTACAGCTGGACTCCAATCAAGTTGTAGAAACATATCAAGGATAATCAATGGAAACAGGATGCACCTGATCTCAATTTCAAGTCTCATAGCAAAGGGTCTGAAAACATATGTAAATAATGTATATAACAAACAAAAAATAGAAGAACTGTTTTCGCTTTGTCATTATGGGGTATTGTGTGTAGATTGATGAGGAACATTTTTTATTTAATCAATTTTAGTATAAGGCAGTAATGTAACAAAATCAAGGGGTCTGAATACTTTGCGAATGCATTTAGAACAAATCTTTAAGCTGAATTATTTCTTTACCATGTGTGTATGGCATACATTCTACTATTCCATACAGCTCAATGGCATAAGGGCCTGTTTCCACAACAATAATATCCTAGACTATATACCATAAGTCTTTTGAAGTGATAGACAATGAGACAATACCTACAGTATTAATCTACACAGCAAGTAAAAGTCCTCATGTACACACAGTCATGTTTTCCCAACACTGAATCATCATCACAATCATCATTACTCAAGTGTTCATCATCCACAAAAACCTCAGTGGTGATAGACAGTAGGGCTATTGCATGTCTCATGTCAGTAATGGGCAGAGCAGAAAAAAGTGTCCTCAATTCAGAAAAGTAAGGGAATAGCGCTCAGAATGTTGTCGATGATTTTGTCAGGGTTACCGTCATTGGTTGATGTGCAATAAACATAAACACTCCCATGAACACCTGTGTATTCCATCTCAAGTGTAAGATCATGTTATTTCTCTCTCAGCTATTGCCTATGCTCTTCACTGACCAGCCTACACTATGTCTTGGTTGTAATTGTTGTTCTGCAATCCTCTCCTAAGGACTTGAATTGCCCTCACGGACGTCCTTGCAGTTGCATGAGGTAGCACAGTTGTCACAGCAGTCATGTTTGGGTGATATTGGTTGTGTTACGTCATCAGCAAAGAGCTGTAACAGTTTGACCCGCCTGCAGCTGGTACTGTTTGACTCATAAAGTCTCATCTTTTCTGAACCTCCAATAATCTGTCTTCCATGGTACAGGATAAGTGATTGTGAGCTTGTGCCATTACCCCCTTCCCTCCTATCACCCTCCATTATGTTCTCTATGTTTGTGGCTCTGTGGCTTTGATAAATAAAATAGCATTGATGTCTTCTTCATATTCATGTTATATGAATGGTCATGATCAAACTGAACAGTACACACACACACACACACACACACACACACACACACACACACACACACACACACACACACACACACACACACACACACACACACACACACACGCAGTCACCCACACACACATGCTCACAAGCATGTAAATACTGTACGCACACACACACACACACACACACACACACACACACACACACACACACACACACACACACACAGTACAGCAGAGTACATTATAAAGCAGCGCTACCGTGGCTCCTCCATTGTTTTAGACTCAGCTCTACTTCATTATTCTGCATTTTCACAGGAAAATATCAGTTAAATCATTCATTCGGGGCCTTTAATTTTCTGTGGAAAATATCTCTTGAATCTTTAATTCAGGGCCTTTACTTTTCACTAGGACATATGTGTTAAATCTTTCATTCAGGGCCTTTAATTTACACTGGAAAATGTATGTTAAATCTTTAATTCAGAGCCTTTACTTTTCACAGGAAAATATATCTTAAATGTTTCATTCAAGGCCTTTCATTATTACTGGTAAATGTTTGTTGAATATTTACAGTGCATTTGGAAAGTATTCAGACCCCTTTACTTTTCCCACATTTTGTTACATTACAGACTTATTCTAAAATGGATTAAATTAATGGTTTTCCTCATCAATCTGTACCCCAAATTGATGAAGCGAAAACATGAAATGTTTGCAAATGTATTAAAAATAAAAAACAGAAGTACCTTATTTACATAGGTATTCAGACCCTTTGCTATGAGACTCGAAATTGAGCTCAGGTGCATCCTGTTTCCATTGATCATCCTTGATGTTTCTACAACTTGGTTGGAGGCCACCTGTGGTAAATTCAATTTATTGGACATGATTTGGAAAGGCACACACCTATCTATGTAAGGTCCCACATTAGACAGTGTATGTCAGAGCAAAAACCAAGCCATGAGTTGGAAGGAATTGTCCGTAGAGCTCCGAGACAGGATTGTGTCGATGCACAGATCTGGGAAAGGGTACCAAAAAATGTCTGCAGCACTGAACGTCCCCAGGAACACAGCAAAACAATTTTAAATGGAAGAGGTTTGGACTTGACAGAGCTTGAGAGGATCTGTAGAGAAGAATGGGAGAAACTCCTGAAATACAGGTGTGCCAAGCTTATATCGTCATACCCAATTAGACTCAAGTCTGTAATCGCTGTCAGAGGTACTTCAACAAAGTACTGAGTAAAGGGTCTGAATACTTATCCAATGTAATATTTCAGTTTTGTATTTTTATACATTTTCAAAATGTATTAAAACCTTGTCAACATGGGGTATTGTGTGTAGATTGATGAGGGGAAAAATGCAATCCATTTTAGAATAAGGCTGTAACATAACAAAATGTGGGAAAAGTAAAGGGGTCTGAATACTTTCCGAATGCACTGTAAATGAATGGATCTTGCTTGCAGAGGGTAATATTTGTTGGGCAATTGATTTGAAGGCTTACGGAGCATGGGTTGTGGAGTTTGTAGAGCAACTTTGGTTAAAGTTTACAGTCCTCTAAGCTTTTCTGTTTATAGTTGTAATACTACATTTTCCAGGCAGGTTAATGAGTTGAAAAGCAATTTATCTTTTAGAGTCGTAGTTTGAAGAATGACAATTCATTCAGTTTCTTTATTGTTTTAACACTTCATTTTCACTACTGAAAATGCTTAAATAGGCGCTATTTCATGGCGAGATGTTTGTTGTTGTTGTCGGTGACTCCAAGCAGGAAGCAGATGCTGGCTGAATCACCTCTGGGCCGGGCATATCCCAGAGTGCTTTGCTGGTGTGATCGCTCCCACTTCAACACGTGGCGTCTGACTGGCAGCATCTGGGAGGTTCATCAGGATGACTCGTTATCTAATTAACACCAAATTAACATGCAATTAGATAGCCCGCATGGAGAGGAGGGGAGAGACGGCGCTAAAGTGTCTACCGAGGATCGTGGGAAATCAGGATCCGTCGGCACCGTGCCGCACTGAGAAAAAACAGCATTTAAATAACAGGGCACTCTTACACCTCATGTCACAGCCTGGCACTTCTACGGTAATACTAGAAGAATGTTTTTGCTGATTTAACCACATATGATACTTTATATTTGTTATTATAATCAGAGAAATATAATGTCTACTTTGTCCCTTCTCGAAATTCTATTTCTGTGATGAAAATTTGGCCTGCCATGCAATTTGAGTATTCAAGGTAGATGTCTGGTTTTGGTAGTTGCCAAACAACAATCAGCCAATCAGAGAACTTCAAGGATGATTGGCAGGTTGATAACTCTTGTTTCTGGGGAGAGTATGATCAATCAAATCAATCAATCAAATGTATTTACACTGAACAAAAATATCAAAGCAACATGTAAAGTGTTAGTCCCATGTTTCATGAGCTGAAATAAAAGATCACAGAAATGTTCCATATTGTCACGGTTGTCGTCGGTGAAGGAGGACCAAAACGCAGCAGGTATGTGTATGCTCATCTTGATGATTTATTAACTTCAAAAAAATGAACGTACAAAATAACAAAACAAAAGAACGAACGAACAACTACAAACAGTCTGGCTAGCATAGGCTCAACACAGAACAATCACCCACAAATACCAAACACAAACACACCCTACTATATGGGACTCTCAATCAAAGGCAGATAGACAACACCTGCCTTCAACTGAGAGTCCCAACCCCAATTAACCAAACATAGACATACACTCACTAGACTCCACATAGAAATACTTAAACATAAACCAAAACCCGGAATTACTAAATCAACCACCCTTTTAACAAAACACACCACCCTGAACCACATAAAACAAATACCCTCTGCCACGCCCTGACCAAACTACAAAAACAATTAACCTTATACTGGCCAGGACGTGACAGTACCCCCCCTTAAAGGTGCTACCCCGGAAGAACCTTAACAAAAAATAACCCCAATCAACACCAAAAGAAAAATTCCCCTTTTCTAAAGGGAGGGAAGGGAGGGTGGCTGCCGTCAACGACGGCACTGTGCTACACCCCCCCTCCCCAACCCACCTATTTCTGGAGGTGGCTCCGGCTCAGGCCGTTCCAGGCTGTCTGGGCAGTCTGGCAGCTCGGGACAGTCTGGGCAGTCTGGCAGCTCGGGACAGTCTGGGCAGTCTGGCAGCTCGGGACAGTCTGGGCAGTCTGGCAGCTCGGGACAGTCTGGGCAGTCTGGCAACTCGGGACAGTCTGGGCAGTCTGGCCGCTCGGGACAGTCTGGGCAGTCTGGCCACTCCGGCAGTTCAGGGCAGTCTGGCCACTCCGGCAGTTCAGGGCAGTCTGGCCACTCCGGCAGTTCAGGGCAGTCTGGCCACTCCGGCAGTTCAGCGCAGTCTGGCCACTCCGGCAGTTCAGCGCAGTCTGGCCACTCCGGCAGTTCAGCGCAGTCTGGCCACTCCGGCAGTTCAGCGCAGTCTGACCACTCCGGCGACTGTTGACTGGCGGGCAGCTCCGACGACTGTTGACTGGCGGGCAGCTCCGACGACTGTTGACTGGCGGGCAGTTCCGACGACTGTTGACTGGCGGGCAGCTCCGACGACTGTTGACTGGCGGGCAGCTCCGTCGACTGTTGACTGGCGGGCAGCTCTGACGACTGTTGACTGGCGAGGCTGGGTTTACGCACTTGCAGGCTAGTGCGGGGAGCGGGAACAGGACGAGTTGGACTGGGTTGACGCACTTCCGGGTCCGCACGAGAGACAGGAGCTGGAAACCCAGGGCTATGGAGACGCACAGCCGGTCTAGATCTTACCTCCTGCACAACCCGCCTTGGCTGGATGGAACTAGTAGCCCTGTACGAGCGGGGTGCTCGTACAGGGCAGACTGGGCTGTGCAGGGGCCTGATGGTAGCCGTGCGTAGAGCGGGAGTTGGGTAGCCTGGTCCTCGGAGGCGTACCGGCGACCAGATGCGCTGCGCAGGCATCCTCCTACCAGGCTGGATGCCCGCTCTAGCACGGCACCTGCGAGGGGCTGGAATAACTCGCACCGGACTGTGCGTGCGTATGGGTGAGAGAGTGCTCTTCTCAGCGAAACATAGCGCTCTCCACCCCATACGCTCCTCCATATAACCACGGGTAGCTGGCTTCTGGCTCTTCCTTCGCCTAGCCAAACTACCCATGTGCCCCCCCCAAAACATTTCTTGGGGGTGCCTCTCGTGCTTCTCCCTCAGCGCGTCCATGGCCTCGTACCTCCGCCTCTCTGCCTTGGCTGCCTCAATTTCCCACTGCGGGCGGCGATACTCCCCAGCCTGGTGCCAAGGTCCGGCCCCGTCCAGAACTTCCTCCCAAGTCCACTTCTTCCGCCAGTCCAACTCGAAATCCGTCTGCTCCTTCCTCTGCTGCTTGGTCCAATTTTGGTGGGTGATTCTGTCACGGTTGTCGTCGGTGAAGGAGGACCAAAATGCAGCAGGTATGTGTATGCTCATCTTGATGATTTATTAACTTCAAAAAAATGAACGTACAAAATAACAAAACAAAAGATGAACGAACAACTACAAACAGTCTGGCTAGCATAGGCTCAACACAGAACAATCACCCACAAATACCAAACACAAACACACCCTACTATATGGGACTCTCAATCAAAGGCAGATAGACAACACCTGCCTTCAACTGAGAGTCCCAACCCCAATTAACCAAACATAGACATACACTCACTAGACTCCACATAGAAATACTTAAACATAAACCAAAACCCGGAATTACTAAATCAACCACCCTTTTAACAAAACACACCACCCTGAACCACATAAAACAAATACCCTCTGCCACGCCCTGACCAAACTACAAAAACAATTAACCTTATACTGGCCAGGACGTGACACATATGCACAAAAAGCTTATTTCTCTCAAATGTACATCCCTTTTAGTGAGCAGTTCTCCTTTGCCAAGATGCATATGAAGAAGATGATTAATTAGCATGATCATTACACATGTGTACCTGGTGCCGGGGACAATAAAATGCAACTCTAAAATGTGCTGTTTTGTCATACAACACAATGCCACAGATGTCTCAAGTTTTGAGGGACCATGCAGTTGGCATGCTGACTGCAGGAATGTCCACCAGAGCTGTTGGCAGAGAATTTAACATACATTTCTCTACCATACGCCGCTTCCAACGTTGTTTTAGAAAATGTGCCACTACGTCCAACCGGCCTCAAAACAGCAGACCACTTGTAACTACGCCAGCCCAGGACCTCCACATCCGGCTTCTTTAACTGTGGGATCGTCTGAGACCAGCCACCCGGACAGCTGATGAAACTGTGGGTTTGCACAACTGAATAATTTATGCACAAACTGTCAAAAACCATGTCAGGGAAGCTCATCCGCATGCTCGTTGTTTTCACCAGGGTCTTGACCTGACTGCAGTTTGGTGTCGTAACAGACTTCAGTGGGCAAATGTTTATCTTCGATGGAGACTGGCACACTGGGGAAGTGTGCTCTTCACGGATGAATCCCGGTATGTAACGGGCAGATGGCAGGCAGCATGTATGGCATTGGGTGGGCGAGTTGTTTGCTGATGTCAACGTTGTGAACAGAGCGCCCCAGTGGGATTATGGTATGGGCAGGCACAAGCTACGGACAATAAACACAATTGCTTTTATCAATGGCAATTTGAATACACAGAGATACCGTTACAAGATCCTGAGGCCAATTGTCATGCCATTCATCCGCCACCATCACCTCGTATTTCAGCATGATAATGCATGGCCACATGTCGCAAGGATCTGTACGCAATTCCTGGAAGCTTAAAATGTCCCAGTTCTTCCATGGCCTGCATACCCAGCAGACATGTCACCCATTGAGCATGTTTGGGATGTTCTGGATCGACGGATACGACAGCAAGTTCTAGTTCCCGCCAATATCCAGCAACTTCACACCGCCATTGAAGAGGAGTGGGACAACATTCCACAGGCCACAATCAACAGCCTGATCAACTCTATGCGAAGAAGATGTGTCATGCTGCATGAGGCAAATGGTGGTCACACCAGGTACTGGTTTTCTGATCTACGCCCCTACCTTTTCTTTACGGTGTCTGTGACCAACCAATGCATATCTGTATTCCCAGTCATGTGCAATTTGTTCAGTGTATAAAGCCCTTGTTAGATCAGCAGATATCACAAAGTACTAATACAGAAATGGGTACTGTATCCTAAAACCCCAAAGAGCAAGCAAAGGAGATGTAGATTGCATGGTGGCTAGGGAAAAACTACCTAGAAAGGCAGGAACCTAGGGAGAAACCTAGAGAGGAACCAGACTCTGAGGGGTGGCCAGTCCTCTTCTGGCTGTGCCGGGTGGAGATTATAAGAGTACATGGCCATTGAGGCCAGATAGTTCTTCATGATGTTCAAATGTTCTCAAATGTTCACAGACCAGCAGGGTCAAATCATAATCACAGTGGTTGTAGAGAGTAAAACAGGTCAGCAGCTCAGTAAATGTCAGTTGGCTTTTCATAGCCGAGCATTCAGATTTTGAGACAGCAGGTGCGGTAGAGAGGGAAAGAGAGAGAGGGAGGGAGAGTGGGTCAAAAACAGCAGGTCCTGGACAAGGTAGCACGTCCGGTGAACAGGTCGGGGTTCCATAGCCACAGGCAAAACAGCAGAAACTGGATCAGCATCGCAACCAGGTGGACTGCAGATGTGGACAGCCAGGAGTCATCAGGCCAGGTAGTCCTGAGGGATGGTCCTCTGAGAGGGAAGAGAGAGAGAGAAAGAGAGAGATGTGAGAATTAGAGGGAGTATACTTAAGTTCACACAGGACACCAGGATAATTTACCAGATAGGACCGCCTGACCTTAGCCCCCCGGCACATAGACTATTAGAGCATAAATACTGGAGACTGAGACAGGGTCGGGATACGGTGGCCCCGTCCGACCATATCCCCGGACAGGTCCAACCAGGCAGGATATAATCCCACCCACTTTATCAAAGCATAGCCCAACCCACACCACTAGAGGGTTATCAACAGACCACCAAATTACTACAAGGCTGGGTATTGCCAAAAAGGGGCTCAAAACTGGACAGGAAGATCATGTCAGTGACTCAACCTAGTCAAGTCGATTATAGCGGAAAAAGCCTGACACGACGTGAAGCACCCCTCCTAGGGATGGCATGGGAGAGCACTAGTAAGCCAGTCACTCAGCCCCCGTAATAAGGTCAGAGGCAGAGAAACCCAGTGGAGAGAGGGGAGCCGGACAGGCAGAGACTGCAAGGATGGTTTGTCACTCCAATGCCTTGCCTTTCACCTTCACAACCCTGGGCCAGACTACACTCAATCATAAAACCTACTTAAGAGACGACTCGTCAGGTAAGACTTAAAGGTCAAGACCGAGTCTCTCATATGGTGAAGCAGACCATTCAATAAACATGTGTCCTCTGAAACATGACCCTGCCAAGCTGCACAGCTTCTTGACACACTGCTCGCTTAACCTGGAAGCCTGTCACACCAATGTGTTAGAGGAAACACCATCCAGCTGGCAACTCAGTCAGCTTGCAGGTGCCTGGCCCGCCACAAGGAGTCACTAGAGCACGATGGGACAAGGAAATCCCATCCGCCAAACCCCATTGCTAATCTGGACAATGCTGGGCCAATTGTACGCTGCCTCATGTGTCTCTCAATCTCAGCCAGCTGTGACATAGACTGGGATCGAACCCGGGTCTGTAGCAACGCCTCAAGCACTGCGATGCCTTAGACCGCTGCGCCACTCGGGATGCCCTTGTTTACAAATTCAAGGGACAATAAGGAGGCCTGCATCTTGCGATCATAGCATAGGTCTTGGTATGTACGGTAGGACCAAATCAGAGAGATAGGTAGGAGCAAGTCCACGTAATGCTTTGTAGGTTAGCAGTAAAACCTTGAAATCAGCACTAGCCTTAACAGGATCCTAGCACTGGAGTAATATGATCAAATGTTTTGGTTCTAGTCAAGATTCTAGCAGCTGTATTTAGCACTAACTGAAGTTCATTTGGTGCTTTATCTGTGTAACTGGAGAGTAGAGCATTACGGTAGGCTAATCTAGAAGTGTCAAAATCATGGTTTTGCTTTTCTGCATCAAGGTCCTTTGCTGTTGTAATACGATTGATTTGCACTTTTCACACCAAAATACGTTCATCTCTAGGAGACAGAACACGTCTCCTTCCTGAGCGGTATGATGGCTGTGTGGTCCTATGGTGTTTATACTTGCATACTATTGTTTGTACAGATGAACGTGGTACCTTCAGGCATTTGGGAATTGCTCCCAAGGATGAACCAGACTTGTGGTCTACAATTTTTTTTCTGAGGTCTTGGCTGATTTCTTTTGATTTTCCCATGATGTCAAGCAAAGAAGCACTGAGTTTGAAGGTAGGCCTTGAAATACATCCACAGGTACACCTCCAGTTAGCCTCTCAGAAGCTTCTAAAGCCATGACATCATTTTCTGGAATTTCCCAAGCTGTTAAAGTTTTTGGCCTTCTTGTGACATTGGGTGCTGTAGGTGTCCTGGAGGGCTGGTAGTTTGCCCAGGTAATGTGTTGGGCAGACCGCACCACCCTCTGGACAGCCTAGCGATTGCAAGCGGTGCAGTTGCCGTACCAGGCGATGATACAGCCCGACAGGATGCTTTCAAGTGTGCATCTGTAAAAATGTGTGAGGGTTTTAGGTGACAAGCCAAATATCTTTAGCCTCCTGAGGTGAAGAGGCTCTGTTGCACCTTCTTCACCACACTGTCTGTGTGGGTGGTACATTTCAGTTTGTCAGTGATGTGTACTTGAAGGTTCCCACCTTCTCCACTGCGGCCCCATCGATGTAGATAAGGGGTTGCTCCCTCTGCTGTTTCCTGAAGTCCACGATCATCTCCTTTGTTTTGTTGACGTTGAGTGAGAGGTTGTTTTCCAGGCAACACACTCCCAGGGCCCTCACCTCCTCCCTATTGGCTGTCTCGTCATCGTTGGTAATCAAGCCCCTTGTGGGGCCCCAATGTTGAGGATCAGCGGAGTGGAGGTGATGTTTCCTACCTTCACCACCTGGGGGCGGCCCGTCAGGAAGTCCAGAACCCAGTTGCACAGGGCGGGGTTCAGACCCAGGGCCTCAAGCCTTATGATGAGTTTGGAAGGTACTATGGTGTTAAATGCTGAGCTATAGTCAATATACAGCATTCTTACATAGGTATTCAACTTGTCCAGATGGGATAGGGCAGTGTGCAGAGTGATGGCGATTGCATTGTCTGTAGGTCTATTGGGGCGGTAAGCAAATTGAAGTGGATCTAGGGTGCCAGGTAAGGTAGAGGTGATATGATCCTTGACTAGTCTCTCAAAGCACTTCATGATGACAGAGGTGGGTTGACTTCAAAGTGCCAATGGAAACTGGGATTTTATATTGAAAACAATAGTGGTCCTTAAACAGAACCTTGAGGAACACCGAAGCAAACCATTGATTTGTCAGGGGACAAACCATCCACAGAGACAAACTGATATCTTTCCAGGGAAGAACTTGTCCATGTACACCAGTTAGAGATTCCAATCTCTCCAAAAGAATGTGGTGATCGATGGTGTCAAAAGTGGCACTAAGGTCTAGGAGCACAAGGACTGATGCAGAGTCTTGTTCTGGCACCCTTAAAAGGTAATTTACCACCTTCACAAGTGCAGTCTAAGTGCTATGATCTAAAACCAGACTAGAGTTTTTACTTATACATTATTTGTCTTCAGGATGGCAGGAGAGGCTTTATTACTGCCACTTTTAGTGAGTAGGATAGGGAGCCGTTTATTATGTTCAACTAAGGGGGGCCAAGTACAGGCAGTAGCTATTTCATTAGTTAAGTTGGAATAGGGTCCAGTAGGCAGCTGACAGTTGGGAGACTATCTCTCTGAAGTTTAACTGAAGTTCAGAACTTTGTTGTCTGTAGGACACTCATCTCCTTTAGAGGGTGAACACACACAAAAACACACACACACACACACACACACTGACACTCATCAACAAAATAACTCCTCTCCAATGTCACGGCTGTGAAGGAGAAAACATTAATATCCTGTGTTCATTCATTATTATTAATATTATTATTCATTAAACACCTTCACAATCCATTTCAACATCTCATCAGAGCCTAGGAACAACATGGCTGCTCACTTTGGTATCCATTTCTACATCTCACCAGTTCCTAGGAACAACGTGACTGCTCACTTTGGTATCCATTTCTACATCTCACCAGTTCCTAGGAACAACATGGCTGCTCACTTTGGTATCCATTTCTACATCTCACCAGTTCCTAGGAACAACGTGACTGCTCACTTTGGTTCATCTTATTATTCCTGCTATTTGCAAAAACGTTATCACGTTATCCGTTCAGCATATTTATTACATTATTGGAAATGTATTACATTATCAGCATTTATTACATTATAAATGCAAAAGTTATTACATAATTAGCAGCTATTATGTTATTGGCAGTTATTACATTATCAGTTGCTACAGTCCCTACATAGGATGGGATAAGTACACACACACACTTACGAACACACACACCTCTGTTTGGGCAGGGTTCTTTATTTCATTAATGGTGGTCCACACGCCAAAATTCATTATGCTACTCTTCTGTTCCGGTGCGGCCAAGCATTTCGGCTAACGCGCAGAACAAATGTATTTTCTGCTCCCACTTTCCTCTCTCTTTCCTCCCGCCTCTCCCTCTAATAATTATGTTTAGGATGTGATTCACCTTCATCAAAGACTCAAGATGCCGGCGTCGTCTCTGTAACACTGCTTCATTATTAGTAATTAATGTTTCACCCAACTGTTACCCCTAGTTTATGAAGACTCTGCCTCCATAAAATGGGAGGTGAAATTTGTTTAGTGGTGTAATGTATTAGTTTCCAGACTTTGGCCTTTATGAATCTTGTACTATATTTCAAACTATTTTCTTTTTCTTTTGCTGGTGTGCTTTGAAGCCAACTAATGGCCTCGTTTGGCTCCTTGGCCTCACATCAGGGCAATGTCTGCTGATAGCTGACAGTAGCCTGCTGACTGTTGGTTAGCCATGTTCTGACTGCTGGTTAGCTGCTGGGCCCATATATATTATCATATCGCCTGATAGAATGTAAATTCGATGAGCATACCACCGGTGGTCCGCTCACGAGCTCTTTAAGTACAGGTATCTAATGACGCAGATGTCCAACCGCCTGTCCGTTGCCATAGCAATTGATTGGCTGGCTTATCCCTGCCCCGGCTGTGTTTTGACATGTTATTCCGAGTGGAATAAGAGGAGGGCGTGCTGAGAGGGGGCGGTGAAGTGATGTGTGGAATCAAAGAGATGATTTAGCAGGCCTCAACAACCCCTCAGAGAACTGCTTTATTTATGAAACACATTTCTCCCTCCACCTCTATATAACAACCAGCCTGGACCAAACACACTGCTGTCTCCACCTCTAAATAACAACCAGCCTGGACCAAACACACTGCTGTCTCCACCTCTATATAACAACCAGCCTGGACCAAACACACTGCTGTCTCCACCTCTATATAACAACCAGCCTGGACCAAACACACTGCTGTCTCCACATCTATATAACAACCAGCCTGGACCAAACACACTGCTGTCTCTACCTCTATATAACAACCAGTCTGGACCAAACACACTGCTGTCTCCACCTCTATATAACAACCAGCCTGGACCAAACACACTGCTGTCTCCACCTCTATATAACAACCAGCCTGGACCAAACACACTGCTGTCTCCACCTCTATATAACAACCAGCCTGGACCAAACACACGGCTGTCTCCACCTCTATTTAACAACCAGCCTGGACCAAACACACTGCTGTCTCCACCTCTATATAACAACCAGCCTGGACCAAACACACTGCTGTCTCCACCTCTATATAACAACCAGCCTGGACCAAACACACTGCTGTCTCCACCTCTATATAACAACCAGCCTGGACCAAACACACTGCTGTCTCCACCTCTATATAACAACCAGCCTGGACCAAACACACTGCTGTCTCCACCTCTATATAACAACCAGCCTGGACCAAACACACTGCTGTCTCCACCTCTATATAACAACCAGCCTGGACCAAACACACTGTTGTCTCCACCTCTATATAACAACCAGCCTGGACCAAACACACTGCTGTCTCCACCTCTATATAACAACCAGCCTGGACCAAACACACTGCTGTCTCCACCTCTATATAACAACCAGCCTGGACCAAACACACTGCTGTCTCCACCTCTACATAACAACCAGCCTGGACCAAACACACTGCTGTCTCCACCTCTACATAACAACCAGCCTGGACCAAACACACTGCTGTCTCCACCTCTATATAACAACCAGTCTGGACCAAACACACTGCTGTCTCCACCTCTACATAACAACCAGCCTGGACCAAACACACTGCTGTCTCCACCTCTATATAACAACCAGCCTGGACCAAACACACTGCTGTCTCCACCTCTATATAACAACCAGCCTGGACCAAACACACTGCTGTCTCCACCTCTATATAACAACCAGCCTGGACCAAACACACTGCTGTCTCCACCTCTATATAACAACCAGTCTGGACCAAACACACTGCTGTCTCCACCTCTATATAACAACCAGCCTGGACCAAACACACTGCTGTCTCCACCTCTATATAACAACCAGCCTGGACCAAACACACTGCTGTCTCCACCTCTATATAACAACCAGCCTGGACCAAACACACTGCTGTCTCCACCTCTATATAACAACCAGCCTGGACCAAACACACTGCTGTCTCCACCTCTATATAACAACCAGCCTGGACCAAACACACTGCTGTCTCCACCTCTATATAACAACCAGCCTGGACCAAACACACTGCTGTCTCCACCTCTATATAACAACCAGCCTGGACCAAACACACTGCTGCCTCCACCTCTACCTAGTATAACATCCAGTGGAATAGTATACAGTGCCTTGCGAAAGTATTCGGCCCCCTTGAACTTTTCAACCTTTTGCCACATTTCAGGCTTCAAACATAAAGATATAAAACTGTAATTTTTTGTGAAGAATCAACAAGTGGGACACAATTATGAAGTGGAACGAAATTTATTGGATATTTCAAACTTTTTTAACAAATAAAAAACTGAAAAATTGGCCGTGCAAAATTATTCAGCCCCCTTAAGTTAAAACTTTGTAGCGCCACCTTTTGCTGTGATTACAGCTGTAAGTCGCTTGGGGTATGTCTCTATCAGTTTTGCACATCGAGAGACTGAAATTTTTGCCCATTCCTCCTTGCAAAACAGCTCGAGCTCAGTGAGGTTGGATGGAGAGCGTTTGTGAACAGCAGTTTTCAGTTCTTTCCACGGATTCTCGATTGGATTCAGGTCTGGACTTTGACTTGGCCATTCTAACACCTGGATATGTTTATTTGTGAACCATTCCATTGTAGATTTTGCTTTATGTTTTGGATCATTGTCTTGTTGGAGACAAATCTCCGTCCCAGTCTCAGGTCTTTTGCAGACTCCATCAGGTTTTCTTCCAGAATGGTCCTGTATTTGGCTCCATCCATCTTCCCATCAATTTTAACCATCTTCCCTGCCCCTGATGAAGAAAAGCAGGCCCAAACCATGATGCTGACACCACCATGTTTGACAGTGGGGATGGTGTGTTCAGGGTTATGAGCTGTGTTGCTTTTACGCCAAACATAACGTTTTGCATTGTTGCCAAAAAGTTCGATTTTGGTTTCATCTGACCAGAGCACCTTCTTCCACATGTTTGGTGTGACTCCCAGGTGGCTAGTGGCAAACTTTAAACGACACTTTTTATGGATATCTTTAAGAAATGTCTTTCTTCTTGCCACTCTTCCATAAAGGCCAGATTTGTGCAGTATACGACTGATTGTTGTCCTATGGACAGAGTCTCCCACCTCAGCTGTAGATCTCTGCAGTTCATCCAGAGTGATCATGGGCCTCTTGGCTGCATCTCTGATCAGTCTTCTCCTTGTATAAGCTGAAAGTTTAGAGGGACGGCCGGGTCTTCGTAGATTTGCAGTGGTCTGATACTCCTTCCATTTCAATATTATCGCTTGCACAGTGCTCCTTGGGATGTTTAAAGCTTGGGAAATCTTTTTGTATCCAAATCCGGCTTTAAACTTCTCCACAACAGTATCTCGGACCTGCCTGGTGTGTTCCTTGTTCTTCATGATGCTCTCTGCGCTTTAAACGGACCTCTGAGACTATTACAGAGCAGGTGCATTTATACGGAGACTTGATTACACAAAGGTGGATTCTATTTATCATCATTAGTCATTTAGGTCAACATTGGATCATTCAGAGATCCCCACTGAACTTCTGGAGAGAGTTTGCTGCACTGAAAGTAAAGGGGCTGAATAATTTTGCACGGACAATTTTTCAGTTTTTTATTTGTTAAAAAAGTTTGAAATATCCAATAAATTTCGTTCCACTTCATGATTGTGTCCCACTTGTTGTTGATTCTTCACAAAAAATTACAGTTTTATATCTTTATGTTTGAAGCCTGAAATGTGGCAAAAGGTCAAAAAGTTGGAATAGTTTATTTATGTACAGTAACGGTGGAATAGTATATTTCTATTCAGTAACAGTGGAATAGTATATTTCTATTCAGTAACAGTGGAATAGTCTATTTCTGTACAGTAACGGTGGAATAGTTTATTTCTGTACAGTAACAGTGGAATAGTTTATTTATGTACAGTAACGGTGGAATAGTATATTTCTATTCAGTAACGGTGGAATAGTTTATTTCTGTTCAGTAACAGTGGAATAGTTTATTTATGTACAGTAACGGTGGAATAGTATATTTCTATTCAGTAGCAGTAGAATAGTCTCCTTCTGTACAGTAACGGTGGAATAGTATATTTATGTACAGTAACAGTGGAATAGTATATTTCTATTCAGTAACGGTGGAATAGTATATTTCTGTACAGTAACGGTGGAATAGTATATTTCTGTACAGTAACGGTGGAATAGTATATTTCTATTCAGTAACGGTGGAATAGTATATTTCTATTCAGTAACGGTGGAATAGTATATTTCTATTCAGTAACAGTGGAATAGTCTATTTCTGTACAGTAACGGTGGAATAGTATATTTCTATTCAGTAACAGTGGAATAGTCTATTTCTGTTCAGTAACAGTGGAATAGTTTATTTATGTACAGTAACGGTGGAATAGTATATTTCTATTCAGTAACAGTGGAATAGTATATTTCTATTCAGTAACAGTGGAATAGTCTATTTCTGTACAGTAACGGTGGAATAGTTTATTTCTGTACAGTAACAGTGGAATAGTTTATTTATGTACAGTAACGGTGGAATAGTATATTTCTATTCAGTAACGGTGGAATAGTTTATTTCTGTTCAGTAACAGTGGAATAGTTTATTTATGTACAGTAACGGTGGAATAGTATATTTCTATTCAGTAACAGTAGAATAGTCTCCTTCTGTACAGTAACGGTGGAATAGTATATTTATGTACAGTAACAGTGGAATAGTATATTTCTATTCAGTAACGGTGGAATAGTATATTTCTGTACAGTAACGGTGGAATAGTATATTTCTGTACAGTAACGGTGGAATAGTATATTTCTGTACAGTAACGGTGGAATAGTATATTTCTATTCAGTAACGGTGGAATAGTATATTTCTATTCAGTAACGGTGGAATAGTATATTTCTGTACAGTAACAGTGGAATAGTATATTTATGTACAGTAACGGTGGAATAGTATATTTCTATTCAGTAACGGTGGAATAGTTTATTTCTGTTCAGTAACAGTGGAATAGTTTATTTATGTACAGTAACGGTGGAATAGTATATTTCTATTCAGTAACAGTAGAATAGTCTCCTTCTGTACAGTAACAGTGGAATAGTATATTTATGTACAGTAACGGTGGAATAGTTTATTTATGTACCGTAACGGTGGAATAGTTTATTTATGTACCGTAACAGTGGAATAGTCTCCTTCTGTACAGTAACGGTGGAATAGTTTATTTATGTACCGTAACGGTGGAATAGTCTCCTTCTGTACAGTAACGGTGGAATAGTTTATTTATGTACCGTAACGGTGGAATAGTCTCCTTCTGTACAGTAACGGTGGAATAGTTTATTTATGTACCGTAACGGTGGAATAGTCTCCTTCTGTACAGTAACGGTGGAATAGTTTATTTATGTACCGTAACGGTGGAATAGTCTCCTTCTGTACAGTAACGGTGGAATAGTTTATTTATGTACCGTAACGGTGGAATAGTCTCCTTCTGTACAGTAACGGTGGAATAGTTTATTTCTGTACAGTAACAGTAGAAAAGACTTCAACTGTCCTACCACCGGGCTTTAGTAGTGGTCCAGAGATGGCTGTGGTCAACCATGTAGAAGGAGTTTGTGTAGGGTTGTAATTGCTGCCTGATTTGTGGTCAGGGTGGGTTAGATATCCTGCAGGGAACATGACAGGCTTTTAAAGGCAGAGAAACAGAGGCGAGCGCTGCACCCATTAAACCCAGCTCACCCTCAGGAAGGTCACAGCACTCAATCAGCTCACTGGTCTCCTTTTGTTTTATAATCTCACCATTCAATGGAAGAAACAGATATTTTGTACTGTGTTATTACAAGTTCATGGAGGGGAGTGTGTGTATATGTGTGGGGCGGTGGTGGTGGGGGGGGGTGTATGTGTGTGTGGTGTGTATGTGTTAACCAGAGGGAATAAAACACAAAAAACAATACTTTTACGAGGCAGGGAAAGACCTTCAGCTGAATCGTAAATAAAGGCAGTTTCACGATTTAGTAAATCCAGACCTTCCAGTCTTTGGGAGTGACACCTTACTGATGGGCACATGGCCGCAGTGTACCGGGCCCTCCCACTGTGATGTCATAATGAGAGATGAGGAGACAGGGCCGAACAGGAAGTAGGGGAGGAAGTGATAGATCTAGCCCAGATGGCACTAGGTGCTGGGAGACAGCGGGAGATGTGTTAACACCTCTAAAGCATCACTGTGCTACACTAAATACTGCAGGCTGGATGGACTACATAGTACTGTTCCAATTTATATCAAGTGGAGCTCAAATTATTCACTTCACCTTCAACAAATGGCAGTACAGCATATGGGTAGACATTGTTTCATAGTACAAACAACTGTAATATCAGTTGGTAGAATTGGACCCATAATGCCGTTGTCTGTGGCTGTGCAAAATACACTTGAATAAATGTACTGATAACTAACTCATACTTACATTCAGTCCAGTGGATAGTCATCTGTGTATGTCAGTATAATGGGTCCTCATCAGTCCCTCCCGCCCTGAGAAGTGTCTGGCATGACTGAACTAAGCCACTGTGACAGCGGTGACAGAGTGCTGGTTAGAGTTGTTAAACCTTAAGCATATAAATCTGTGTAGATTCTGTGTGCAGAGGAAGAGGGATTGGGAGAGATGGAGAGAGAGGGAAGAGGAGGACAGACGCAAAGATGAAGTCCTACAGAGAGAGAGTTACTAAGAGTGTGAGAGAGATACTGAGAGGGAGAGACTCTGAGAAAGAGAAAGATATAGAGAGAAAAGAAAACAGAATCCATCTGTCTCATGAGGCAGGAGCGAGAGAGAGAAAGGAAGAGAGAGAGGGAGAGAGCGTCATTGAGAGGAGTGAGCACCATTAGGGGTTTTGGAATGAGAACGAGAGGGAGGCAAACAAACAGTGAAATGCAAATCTCCCCCTGGCATCTCCTCAGACTGGCATCAAATATCCCCTGGCATCTCCTCAATCTGGCATCAAATCTCTCCCTGATATCTCCTCAGTGGCTTCTCCTCAGACTGGAATCAAATCTCCCCCTGGCATCTTCTCAACCTGGCATGAAATCTCTCCCTGGCATCTCCTCAGACTGGCATCAAATCTCCCCCTGGCATCTCCTCAGACTGGCATCAACTCTCCCCCTGGCATCTCCTCAGACTGGCATCAACTCTCCCCCTGGCATCTCCTCAGACTGGCATCAACTCTCCCCCTGGCATCTCCTCACTGGCATCAACTCTCCCCCTGGCATCTCCTCAGACTGGCATCAACTCTCCTCCTGGCATCTCCTCAGACTGGCATCAACTCTCCCCCTGGCATCTCCTCAGACTGGAATCAAATCTCCCCCTGGCATCTCCTGAACCTGGCATCAAATCTCTCCCTGGTATCTCATCAGAGTGGCTTCTCCTCAGACTGGAATCAAATCTCATCCTGGCATCTCCTCAGACTGGCATCATTGAACTCAGCTCTGAAAGGCTCAGTAAGACAGCTGGGGGAGAGGAGGGCCTCTCCGTCCATCACACTACGCTAGTTTTGAACTCTGTTAGCACTGTCATGACGTTGGCCTGTGGGTAAGGTTTATGACCCCCCCCCCATAAATACCTTTCTCCCTTCCCCTCTCTGACCCTACTGAAGGACTTGAATAGCCTGTGTTAAATATAGAGTCTGTGAACATCAAACAAATGGGGAAAGGAACCATATTTTGGTAATAAAACCAGTTGGAAATATGCTTTGGAACGTAATGAGTATGGATGTCAGTTCGTTGTTATCTGAGACATTATGATTGATGACAGGACGACATAAACTGTACCTGAGAAAGTATACACCCTCTAGTTATCAGAGTCACATGGAATTGTTATGCAATTGAAATGTTTGATATTGAAATTGTTTGTTAGGAGATGAAATGTAATTTTAGCTTCCAAATGAGAGATTTGGGTTTTCATAAGGAAAGTGCCCTGCTTGATCAGTGGCCCACCCCTGTGAAGAGGAGGGGTTATAAACGATGAAACACATCCTTCCCCCCTCTCCACTATATAAGCCTTTGACGAAAAGATAACCAGGTGGTTCCAGTACGGGAGGTCTGCAGCCTCTACGTTAGAAGGACACACATGTCAAGGACAGAACTAAGCCAACCTCGGCGTGAGCTATGGTATGAACTGGTATGAACTTTGAGCTTATTCACTACAGAAGTGATACTTCCTAGCCGTTGAGTTAGCAGCGGCCGCTGTAGACGTGGGCTAGGAAAGGACGGACGACGGATCCAGTCTAACAAACAGACGAAGATACCACCACGTATTCAATTTACCACCAGAGACATTCTTCCGAGTACAGGAAGATCTGGTGGCCAACCCGGCCAGCATCTACAACCAATCTAATTAATAATTAGTAATTCTGTGTGATTAGTTTAGGTATTTAGTAAATAAATAATTAAACCCAATTTTGTATTGCTGATTCAACTTGTTAGCCAGGGTTCGTGAAGATAGCCAAGAATTTACAACTTTCATTATGAGACTGAAAATAAGATAAGGGTTAATATTGACTGCTATCGACCAGAGACATTCTTCCGAGTACAGGAAGATCTGGTGGCCAACCCGGCCAGCATCTACGACCAATCTAATTAATAATTAGTAATTCTGTGTGATTAGTTTAGGTATTTAGTAAATAAATAATTAAACCCAATTTTGTATTGCTGATTCAACTTGTTAGCCAGGGTTCGTGAAGATAGCCAAGAATTTACAACTTTCATTATGAGACTGAAAATAAGATAAGGGTTAATATTGACTGCTATCGATGTAAAATATTACTAAGTATTTTAAGAGTTTATTCGGAAGATAACGGCTCTATAAACGTTCTTCCGTGGTGCCCCGACTTTCTAGTTAATTACATTTACATGATTAGCTTAATCAAGTAATATTAATTACAGAGAAAGAATTTTATAGGTTAGCATGTCATATCACTTAATCCGGCATAGCCAAAGACACGACAGCACTCACTGTTTAACACTTAGCATGAGGGCTAGTTTAACCAAAGTACATTTAGCCTTGTATACTAAAGTCTAGACAGCACTCACTTTTTTTGTGAGTGCCGTTTCTGAGTGGTTGTTGTGACTTCTGTTGTGTGTATGCATGTGTGGATTGTCAGTCAAGTTCATAGCTGAGAGTATAGAGTTCATTGTTGAGAGTATAGAGTCCTTTGTTGAGAGTATTCTGAGCTTGTTTAAGACAGCCCAGTTTAGAGTAATGGAGGATTTTGCCAGATGGAAGGATGGATTTTCTCCGCAGCACTCTGGGTCTGTGATTGACAGAGAAAAAAAGGAAAGCAGAGAGCAAATTCTCTCTACCTCATGGCTTCTTTCTTTATTTTCCCCCTGTGCCCTCAGTTGAGTGAGTCTGGAGAGAGAGAGAGAGAGAGAGAGAGAGCGAGAGAGAGAGAGAGAGAGAGAGAGAGAGAGAGAGAGAGAGGGTTGAAGAGTGAGATGGAGAGCGAGAGAGAGAGAGAGTTGGAGAGCGAGAGAGAGAAAGAGAGAGAGAGCGAGAGAGAGAATGAGATGGAGAGAGGAAGAGAGAGTGAGAGAGACATATGGAAAGTGGGCA
Organism: Salmo trutta; assembly: GCF_901001165.1. Classification (NCBI taxonomy): domain Eukaryota; kingdom Metazoa; phylum Chordata; class Actinopteri; order Salmoniformes; family Salmonidae; genus Salmo; species Salmo trutta. The sequence goes on from NC_042980.1 coordinate 37,455,748, forward strand.
AAGCAGGGAGTTAGTCTTTCCTGAGCCTGTCCCATCACCCTCTCTGACAGAACCACCATTTTAGTTTTCTGGCTCCATTTTACATGTGAGTTTCCTCCTTCTCGCTTAGGGAGCTAGAGCTCCAATTAACAACCATGGCACTCTGGGGAATGAGAATCTAAAACAGTGTCTCATTTATGGGTTTTTGCTTGGCTTGCTAAAAACAGTGTTCTGGTTAAAAAAAGATGCACTTTACTCCAAAATAGTTTTTTTGAGAGTACTTTTAAGACGGCAGACCTTGAATGAGTGACTTGCCTCTAATTGAGATCAGTTCCAGTAAGTATTTTTAAAAGCAGTTATTTTCCACTGTTCTTCTATTCTGGCCCTAATTCAACCAATCGCAGATGAAGGCAATTGATTGCAATCAATATACAATGACAATGTCTGTGAGAGGGGCATGCGATATGTCCGTTTCATGGTTTATACCTGAGTGAATCTGCAATGTGGTTCTCATTATCCACACCTGATTGAATTGGGACATCTCTCACAGTCCTCTTAGAAGGGCCCAGAACTACTAACCTGTCTCTCAGGCCCTGAACATTCATTTGATTCTACATTTGTCTAATGAGCCACCTTAATCTCTCTCCATACTCTACTGAGGATGAGGCTTTAACCTGAAGGACAGCAGCAGCCTATATTGGATATACCCACTGGGAAAAAAACTGCTTGAATCAACGTTGTTTCCACATCATTTCAACCCAGAAAAATGTATGTGATGATGTTGAATCAACTTTGAAAACTGATTAGATTTGCAAAAAGTCAACAACGTAAGGGCTTTTCATATGGTGACATGGTAAAATGACATGGTGAAACTTCACCTTGAAATCACGTTAGTTGACAACTCAACCAAATGTAAATCAACACTAAACGTTGAGCTGACATCTGTGCCCAGTGGGTATTGGGTTTTCAGTCGTGAGGCTCGCTATTCATTCTAATCGAGACGCACTTCCCGAAATAGGATCATCATCAATCAACCACCCTTATCCCTGCGTCATACGTCTCCCGTTTGCAGGGTGCCCCCGATGGTTGCTCAGTTTTTCCCTAGGGATAGGCTTATCCACACGGTGATTACCCACGGGGAGACTCGCTGTGTGAAGGAGGTTTGTAAACGACCGAGCGGAATGTACACACAGCCTTCACTGCATGTACTGTACACAACCACCATCTAGGCTATTATACAGCAGCAGAACGCTGATAGGCAGGCAGACAGGAAGGCACCCAATTATTTTTGAAAATTGTTGAACACAGAATCACACCACAACAACCATGAACTATAGTCTTAATCGGGAACTTTAGCATTGTGTGTCATGCGTCGCATCACCTAAGTAAAGTATCCAATTCGAATGTCATCCAAATAAAACCAGCAAGTAGCCCAGGCTTTTATTGCCAGTAAATGGCGATACAGCTGTGCAGTCTCTCTCTTGTTCTCTGACTGGTGCAATGTATGTATGTATGTATGTATGTATGTATGTATGTATGTATGTATGTATGTATGTATGTATGTATGTATGTATGCGTGTGTGTATCCCTTACTCAAACAGTGTATATGGATGGATGTACTCATTGCAACCAAGTGCATCATTAGTGTAAGACCACTTGAAGGCATCTGTCAGGATGTTTAATTATTCATCAAACAGCAGTTTTGAAATCAGGTGGTAGGCATTTACACTGCATCTATACTTTCTCTCTCTCTCTCTCTCTCTCTCTCTCTCTCTCTCTCTCTCTCTCTCACTCACTCACTCACTCACTCACTCACTCACTCACTCAGGTAATTGTAGTTAGTTCATCTGGTCAGAGTGTATGTGATGAGTCCAGTTCCTCTGTATGCCAGTCCACTATTATTCCATCGTCTGGGTGTTTAAACACCTGGTCAGGCTGGCAATGATCAGGTCAGGAAGTACACGGACACTCACACACACAGGTTTGGTGTCTCTGCATGGCATGCTGATTGTAATGTGCGAGAACATAGTTAATCCCATCTCTCAGCTGTTGTAGCCACCATTCCCCACGGTGTGATTTTCTGTGCTACTGCAGGTACAGAACCAACATGGACATCACTACCTGGGCTTTTCCCTCATGTCCTGGTGTGATAGCCTCATATTATCAACAAAACCACTGGATCCTATTGCATTATGTATCTGTTTTCCCTCTCTCTCTCCCTCCTTCCGTTTTGTCCATCTCTATTCCACGTTTTCTCCCTCTCTCTCTCCATCACCCCCTCTCTCTCCCTCCTTCCGTTTTTTCCCTCTCTATTCCTCATTTTCTCCCTCTCTCTCCCCCCCTCCCCCCTCTCTCCCTCCTTCCATTTTGTCCCTCTCTATTCCTCATTTTCTCCCTCTCTCTCTCCCCCTTCCCCCCTCTCTCTCCCTCCTTCCGTTTTGTCCCTCTCTATTCCTTGTTTTCTCCCTCTCTCCCCCCCTCTCCCCCACTCTCTTTCTCCCTTCTTCTGTTTTGTCCCTCTATATTCCTAATTTTCTCCCTCTCTCTCTCCCCCTCTCCCCCCTCTCTCTCCGTCAGTTTTGACCCTCTCTATTCCTCGTTTTCTCCCTCTCTCTCCCCCTCGCTCTCTCCCCCTCTCTCTCTCTCCCTCCTTCTGTTTTGTCCCTCTCTATTACTCGTTTTCTCCCTATCTCTCTCCCCCTTGCTCCACCCCTCTCTCTCCTTCTGTTTTGTCCCTCTCTATCCCCCCCCCCCGGTTGAATTTACTTTAGTCTTCACAGTGTTATCAGGCAGTAATGGCTCCTGTAAATCTGCTCCACTGCTGTGCTATCTGAAGCAGACAGGAGGTCCAGGTCTGGGAGGGGATTGGGTAGTGCAGAGCGTTTGGTTTTCTGCTACTGCTGTGTTCTAAACTGCATTATAAACTGGGTAGTTCGAGCCCTGAATGCTGATTGGCTGACAATCATGGTATCTCAGACCGTATACCACGGGTATGAAAATACATGTATTTTTACTGCTCTATTTACGTTGATAACCAGTTTATAATAGCAATAAGGCACCTCAGGGGTTGTGATATATGGCCAATATACAGTTGAAGTCGGAAGTTTAAATACACCTTAGCCAAATACATTTAAACTCAGGTTTTCACAATTCCTGACATTTAATCCTAGTAAAAATTCCCTGTCTTAGGTCAGTTTATTTTAAGAATGTGAAATGTCAGAATAATAATAGAGAGAAGGATTTATTTCAGCTTGTATTTCATTCATCACATTCCCAGTGGGTCAGTAGTTTACATATACTCAATTAGTATTTGGTAGCGTTACCTTTAAATTGTTTAACTTGGGTCAAACGTTTCAGGTAGCCTTCCACAAGCTTCCCACAATAAGTTGGGTGAATTTTGGCCCATTCCTCCTGGTGTAAATGAAACACGTTTGTAGGCCTCTTTGCTCGCAAACACTTTTTCAGTTCTGCCCACAAATATTCTATAGGATTGAGTTCAGGGCTTTGTGATGGCCACTCCAATACCTTGACTTTGTTGTCCTTAAGCCATTTTACCACAACTTTGGAAGTATGCTTGGGGTCATTGTCCATTTGGAAGACTCATTTGCGACTAAGCTTTAACTTCCAGACTGATGTCTTGAGATGTTGCTTCAATTCATCCACACCATTTTCCAGCCTCATGATGCCATCTATTTTGTGAAGTGCACCAGTCGCTCCTGCAGTAAAGCACCCCCACAACATGATGCTGCCACCCCCGTGCTTCACGATTGGGATGGTGTTCTCTGGCTTGCAAGCCTCCCCCTTTTTCCTCCAAACATAATGATGGTCATTATGGCCAAACATTTCTCCAAAAAGTATGATCTTTGTCCCCATGTGCAGTTGCAAACCGTAGTCTGGCTTTTTATGGCAGTTTTGGAGCAGTCACTTCTTCCTTGCTGAGCAGCCTTTCAGGTTATGTCGATATAGGACTTGTTTTACAGTGGATATAGATACTTTTGTACCTGTTTCCTCCAGCATCTTCATAAGGTCCTTTGCTGTTGTTCTGGGATTGATTTGCACTTTTCGCACCAAAGTACGTTCATCTCTAGGAGACAGAAGGCATCTCCTTCCTGAGCGGTATGATGGCTGCGTGGTCCCATGGTGTTTATACTTGCGTACTATTGTTTGTACAAATGAACATGGTACCTTCAGGCGTTTGGAAATTGCTCCCAAGGATGAACAAGACTTGTGGAGGTCTACAATTTTTTTCTGAGGTCTTGGCTGATTTCTTTTGAATTTCCCATGATGTCAAGCAGGCACTGAGTTTGAAGGTAGGCCTTGAAATACATCCACGGGTACACCTCCAATTGACTCAAATGATGTCAATTAGCCTATCAGAAGCTTCTAAAGCCATGACATAATTTTCTGGAATTCTCAAAGCTGTTTAAAGGCACAGTCAACTTAGTGTATATAAACTTCGGACCCACTTGAATTGTGATTCAGTGAATTATAAGTGAAATAATCTGTCTGTATACAATTGTTGAAAAAATTGCTTGTGTCATGCACAAAGTAGATGTCCTAATCGACTTGCCAAAACTATAGTTTGTTTACAAGAAATGTGTGGAGTGGTTGAAAACGAGTTTTAATGACTCCAACCTAAGTATATGTAAACTTCTGACTTCAACTGTGCCACGGCTAAGGGCTATGTGCAGGAACTCCGCATTGCATCGTACATAAGAAACGCCCTTAGAAACATATTGGCCACATACCACACCTCTTACGGCTTTATTGCTTAATTATTGAATGTCTACATGTTGTCTGTGAGCTGACCCCTAATGGAAGAACAGTGTCGTGTACAAGTGTGCACACACATGCACGCACGCACGCACGCACGCACTCTCTCACACACACACACACACACACACACACACACACACACACACACACACACACACACACACACACACACACACACACACACACACACACACACACACATACACACATACACACACACACACACAGGGGGGATAAAGAAAGAGCAGAAAATGAGAAGGAGAAAGAGATAAGTTCAAAGCTGAGCTGAGAGAGAGAAGGAGAGAGCCCACAGCAGACTATGTTACACCACACTCAGCTTGTCGATTCGTCAATAGTGTAATCAGCAGTAGAGAGCACAGGGAGATTATGGGGGTATGGCAGGGGCCAGGGCATACAGCTTTTAAGGCCTACGTGTGGGGCCCAAACAGGAGTTGAGAGAGAAAGGATAGCAGAGAGAACCCATTGGGCAGAAACAGGTTGAGTCAATGTTGTTTCCACGTCATTTCAACCCCAAAATTTTAATGTGATGACGTTGAGTCAACTTGGAAAACTGATTGGATTTTCAAAAAGTCATTAACGTAAGGGAATTTCGTGTTTTTTCACCCAAATTCTTACCTAAATCCAATGTCATGGTGCCATTTTTTTGTTGATTTCACATTGAATTTACTTCTGTTGACCATTCAATCAAATGTAAATGAAAATAGACATTGAACTGATGTCTGAGCCCAGTGGAGAAGAGAGAAGGAGGAAGACAGAGAGAGAGACTTCCCTGTCCTCTCTTCTTCTCCCATGATTCTCCTTTGCAGGCCCTCCAGCAGTCTCTCCCATGATTTTCCCCCACAGGCTCTCCAGCAGTCTCTCCCATGAATCTCCCCTTTAGGCTCTCTAGCAGTCTCTCCCATGATTCTCCCCCACAGGCTTACCAGCAGTCTCTCCCATGAATCTCCCATTTAGGCTGTCTAGCAGTCTCTCCCATGATTCTCCCCCACAGGCTTACCAGCAGTCTCTCCCATGATTCTCCCCCACAGGCTTACCAGCAGTCTCTCCCATGATTCTCCCCCACAGGCTTACCAGCAGTCTCTCCCATGATTCTCCCCCACAGGCTTACCAGCAGTCTCTCCCATGATTCTCCCCTGCAGGCTCTTCAGCAGTCTCTCACTGTTCAGCAACATGCAACATCACACCCAGTGATCATTTCACTCTCTCTCTAACATACTGTACACACACACACACACACACACACACACACACACACACACACACACACACACACACACACACACACACACACACACACACACACACACACACACACACACGCACACACACACACACACACTTATTTTTACACATCTGAACACACACCACCCCCAGTGATGAGAGAATTCCACACATATTTTCGCAGGCAGGCACACCACCCCTGCAGAGATTATACACATGTACACGCACACCAACTCTCTAGTAAGCCTTCTAAATCGTAGAAACACACACATACAGGCATGGATACACACTTAACAGGCACATTACCCCTGCTGAGACAATCTAGATCTGCTATCTTCATTTGATCTCTCTGTTTTCTGCAGAGAGTTTTTCTGCACAGCAGGAAATGCAAATTGTAGTGTATTCAAGGTTTAAAAATGCTTTTAACGTTTGTAATTTCCACTTGAAAATGTCAGACTTGATTTGCCTGGGCTGTAGAGAGATGGTACTCAACAACACCAATCTGTTTCAGCCTTTTGTAATTGATGAATGACCAGTTTCATGGTCTGTTTTGTTTGGGCTACATGTGGTTTATGTGTTCACTGTATGTAACTTAAAAACATCTGCTAAATTACGCTATGTGTTTCGGATGTCACATATAGAGCCTTCAGAAAGTATTCATATTGTATCCCTTGACTTATTCCACATTTTGATGTTACAGCCTGAATTCAAATAATAATCTCACCCACCTACACACAATACCCCATAATGACAAGGTGAAAACATGTTTTTTGAAATGTTTGCAAATGTATTGAAAATGAAATATCAAATTGACGTAAGTATTCACACCTCTGAGTCAATACATGTTATAATCACCTTTGGCAGCGATTACAGCTGTGAGTCTTTCTGGGTAAGTCTCTAAGAGCTTTGCACATGTGAATTGTACAATATTTGCACATTATTCTTTGGAAAATTCTTCAAGCTCTGTCAAGTTGGTTGTTGATCATTGTTAGACAGCCATTTTCAAGTTATGCCATAGATTTTCAAGCCAATTTGAAGTCAAAATTGTAACTAGGCCACCAAGGAATATTCAATGTTGTATTGGTAAGCAATTCCAGTGTATATTTGCCATTGTTTTAGGTTATTGTCCTGCTGAAAGGTGAATTGGTCTCCCAGTGTCTGTTGGAAAGAAGATTGAACCAGGTTTTCCTCCAGGATTTTGCCAGTGGTTAGCTCTATTACATTTATTTTTATCCTAAAAAGCTCCCTAGTCCTTACCGATGGCAAGCATACCCATAACATGATGCAGCCACCACCATGCTTGAAAATATGAAGAGTGGTACTCAGTGATGATGTGTTAGTCATGTAGTGTATTTCAAAACAGAAGCAGCCTAACAAAGTTTCAATTGAACAAGTTGGGATAAGTAGAGACAGAAGTCTGTTGGTTCTAAACACCACCAGACATTATGAATGATTTGGAATGCTCAAACAAATATCTGTCAAGCATACATCCACTGGAGAGGGAGAGAAGACAAGGTTTTTCATATCAGCAGCATGTACAATGTTTTCCTAATTAAAGATTTGGAGTTTAAGAAATCAAGTAGCATTCATCCTCTATTGTACCGGTTCTCCCTGCTTAGAGTGACGATATGAGGGGGGGGAAGTAAACATTTAAGAGAGAGGAGATGGTGTGTGTGTGTGGATGCGTTTTACTATTCTTGTGGGAACCAAAAGTCCCCACAAGAATAGTAAACAAACAAACATTTGACCAACTGGGGACATTTTGTTAGTCCCCATAAGGTCAGATGCTATTTCTTAAGGTTAAGGTTAGAATTAGTGTTAGGGTTAGAATTACGTTAAGGGTTAGGGTAAGGAGCTAGGGTTACTTTTAGGGTTAGGGTTAGGAGCTAGTGATAGGGTTAGGGTTAGGGTTAGGATTAGGGTTAGGGTTAGGGTTAGGGTTAGGATTAGGGTTAGGGTTAGGGTTAGGTTAGGGTTAGGGTTAGGGTTAGGATTAGGGTTAGGGTTAGGGTTAGGATTAGGGTTAGGGTTAGGGATTGGGTTAAGGTTAGGTTTTTGGGTTAAGGTTAGGGTTAGGGTTAGGATTAGGGTTAGGTTTAGGGATTGGGTTAAGGTTAGGTTTTTGGGTTAAGGTTTGGGTTAGGGGTTAGGGAAAATAGGATTTTGAATGGGACTGAATTGAGTGTCCCCACAAGGTTAGCTGTACATGTCTGTGTGTGTGTGTGTGTGTGTGTGTGTGTGTGTGTGTGTGTGTGTGTGTGTGTGTGTGTGTGTGTTTTGAGTGGCATTTTTAATATCCCTGTCTGCTTCAGATGCCTCAAGTTGTTTTGCTTGAGTGTGTCAAACTCTCTCTCACTCTTCATCCTCTCTTCCTCTCTTGTATCTCACACCTGGTTATTCTGTTCATTAAAACTGCACCTCATTAATTTCAAACACCTTTCACTTTCCATCAATGCTTAATTGAAACACTTATTTTTTATGCGCCAAAATTACTTTCTGAACCTGAGTAAATTTTAAATCCATTGAATATCTTAAAAAACAATTGGAGAGGTCCTTAATGACAAATCGTATAACATTAATATTGTTTTGAAACCATTAACACATTTCTGGAAACTGTGAGATTTAATTAATCTCACTCAAACTGAAAAATATGTCACTTTAATTAAACTAGCTGTAACTTATGAATGCTTAATTAAGTTGTGAGTTTTTTCATCAAGAAGTTAAGTTATTATGTGAGCTTTATGAAAGTTGTATGAAGGCTTCATTAAGATCTATCAAATCAAATTGTATTTGTCACATGCTTTGTAAACAACTGATGTAGACTAACATTGAAATGCTTACTTACAGGTCCTTTTCCAACAATGTATAAGTTGACTTTAAAAAAGTGTGCATGCCCATGCATTATCATGGTACAGTCATCCATTAAAGAGCTGTTTGGCATAGCAGATAGCCTAGCTGCTAACTAGCTATCAAGCTAGCAATGTTTCCTTAACAGCTTGAACACAGCCCGTGACGGCCTTGTGTCTGGAACCGTGGATTGTACCGGGCGTATGGCTGTCTGAATCCCTGCTTTTTGGTGCTGTTTAAGGGGGTTTTCACATATAGTCCTCTTTAAAATAACCGATCTCAGTCCTCTTTAAAGTGAACTCTGGGGTAAGGAAAAAGCTAAATAACTCAGTTCTCTTTGTATTCACACTGCCATTGCCTTTAAATGAGGACTCAACTCTTTTGCCAGTTCACCTCATCTATTTTGTGGACAGAGGCCTCTTTGCATTCACGGTGTTGCAGTAGTCTAGTGTGCCAGGGTTTATGGCAGGGGAAACGGTGTTGCAGTAGTCTAGTGTGTCAGGGTTTATGGCAGGGGAAACGGTGCTGCACTAGTCTAGTGTGTCAGGGTTTATGGCAGGGGAAACGGTGCTGCACTAGTCTAGTGTGTCAGGGTTTATGGTAGGGGAAACGGTGCTGCACTAGTCTAGTGTGCCAGGGTTTATGGCAGGGGAAACGGTGTTACAGTAGTCTAGTGTGCCAGGGTTTATGGCAGGGGAAACGGTGCTGCACTAGTCTAGTGTGCCAGGGTTTATGGCAGGGGAAACGGTGTTGCAGTAGTCTAGTGTGTCAGGGTTTATGGCAGGGGAAACGGTGCTGCAGTAGTCTAGTGTGCCAGGGTTTATGGTAGGGGAAACGGTGCTGCACTAGTCTAGTGTGCCAGGGTTTATGGCAGGGGAAATGGTGCTGCACTAGTCTAGTGTGCCAGGGTTTATGGCAGGGGAAACGGTGCTGCAGTAGTCTAGTGTATCAGGGTTTATGGCAGGGGAAACGGTGCTGCAGTAGTCTAGTGTGTCAGGGTTTATGGCAGGGGAAACGGTGCTGCACTAGTCTAGTGTGCCAGGGTTTATGGCAGGGGAAAGGGTGTTACAGTAGTCTAGTGTGTCAGGGTTTATGGCAGGGGAAACGGTGCTGCAGTAGTCTAGTGTATCAGGGTTTATGGCAGGGGAAAGGGTGTTAAAGTAGTCTAGTGTGTCAGGGTTTATGGCAGGGGAAACGGTGCTGCAGTAGTCTAGTGTGCCAGGGTTTATGGCAGGGGAAACGGTGTTACAGTAGTCTAGTGTGTCAGGGTTTATGGCAGGGGAAACGGTGCTGCAGTAGTCTAGTGTGTCGGGGTTTACGGCAGGGGAAACGGTGCTGCACTAGTCTAGTGTGTCGGGGTTTATGGCAGGGAAACGGTGTTACAGTAGTCTAGTGTGTCAGGGTTTATGGCAGGGGAAACAGTGATACAGTAGTCTAGTGTGTCAGGGTTTATGGCAGGGGAAACGGTGATACAGTAGTCTAGTGTGTCAGGGTTTATGGCAGGGGAAACAGTGTTACAGTAGTCTAGTGTGTCAGGGTTTACAGCTGTAATCCAACACCAAAGATGGGAGTCATGGAGAGGACTGTGTTTCTCTATCACAGGTGTAGGATCTTTTAAATTAACAAAAATGATTCTACAAGCAGTTGATACAACAACAGGAAATTAGCTTCAAGAGCTTTGTCAAAATACTGATGGACTCAACTAACAAAAGAATGGACAATCTGACCAAAGAGGTCCAAGGCCTTAAAAACAGTTTGCAGTTCTTCCAGGGAGAGGTGGATGTCATTAAAGCGACTTGCAGCAAGATGACAACAAACTGTAAGTTCTCTCGAGTTGACATCAGCACTCTCTTTGAATCATTGTTACCAATGACTGGGAAAACAGACTATCTAGAGGGACAATCCAGGAGGAATAACATCGTTGTGGATGGCATAACAGTCTTCACATGAGAACTGGGCAGAGTCTGTGGAGAAAGTAAGAAAAATGATCAGTGAAAAGCTGCAGATGGATCATATGAAGATTGAGGTGGAGCGCGCCCACCGGTCTGGAAAACATGTAACCTGCCTAGGTGACAGACCCAGGATGATAGTGGTCAAGTTCCTGAGGTTTAAAGACAAGATGGCTGTTCTGGAGAGACCTGTGAGAACTGTCGGAGGCCCCTGATTGATGATTAATTGAAAAATTATATGGTTCAAAGAAATTATGCAATAGAGGTATCAGGCTGCTCATCTGATTGGTTGGCATACTGTAAATTGTAACTACACTTAACAAAAATAAGAATAATTATATTCCCAAACAAGATAAATGACAAAACACAATGGAAAAAGACTATGGAGTACCTTAAATGATATGATGAGCAGAAAACCCAATTAATCTCCAGCGTTCATTGAAGTTGCTCGGTCATTTATAATAAAACCTTTCAATTTTGCCAATAATTTCAGTGACTATTTCACTAGTAAAGTGGAAAAACACAAAAGTGAAATGACAACATTGAACAGTGAAGCATCTATTTTTGTATAAAAGATCTAAAAATGGAAGAGAAGGATTGCTGTTTTGAATTTGGTCAAGTTAGTGTTGGACAGGTGGAAAAACTATTGTTACCCATTAATAATGATAAGCCACCAGGTACGGTATAGACAACCTTGATGGGAAACTATTGAGAATGGTAGCAGACTGTATTGCCATCCCTATTTGCCATGTCTTTAACCAAAGCCTAAAGGAGTGTGTGTGTCCACAGGCGTGGATGAAAGCTAAAGTCATTCCACTGCCTAAAAATAGTAAAGCACCATTTGCTGGCTCTAACAGCCACCCAATCAGTTTGCTGCCTGTTCTTAGTAAACTGATGGAGAGGATTGTGTTTGACCAAATACAATGCTATTTTTCAGAGAACAAGTTAACGACTGACTGTCAGCATGCATATAGAGAAAGGCACTCAACTTGTACTGCACTGACTCAGGTGACTGAGGATTGTTTAAAATAAATGGATAACAAGATGATAGTTGGAGCTGTATTGTTAGATTTCAGTGCAGCCTTTGATGTTATAGGTCATAAATTGTTATTGAATTTTTTTTTTTACATCATCTGCCATCACTGGGTTGGAGAGTAATTTATCCAATAGAACCCAGTGTTCTTCACTGGAAGCTTCTCTAACATCAGATATGTACGGTACGGTGTCCCTCAGGGCAGTTTCCTCAGGCTGTTACTCTTTATTTTTACTAATGATTTGCCGCTGGTCTTAAACAAAGTGAGAATGTTTATGTATGCGGATGATTCTACAATACATTTCAGCACCCAAAGACAGTGAGCTCATTGAAATTCTAAATGAGGAGTTACAGTTAGTATCAGAAAGTGTGATTAATAATAAACTGTTTACAGTCAGTATCAGAATGGATGATTAATAATAAACTGGTCTTAAATACATCTAAACCTAAAAGCATTGTATTGGGTTCAAAACATTCTCTAAGACCTAAACCTCAACTGGAGTTGTGTATAAATGGTGTGACCACTGAGCAAGTTGAGGAAGCTAAACTCTTCAGTATAACATTGGAGGGTCTCAAGGCACAAAGCGAGACCCAGATGCAGACACAGGAGGCAGATGGTTGGAGTCTTACAATGTTTATTAATCCAAAGGGGTAGGCAAGAGAACGGTCGTGGACAGGCAAAAAGGTCAAAACCAGAACAGAGTCCAATCGGTACCGAAGGGCAGGCGAATCAAGGTTAGGGCAGGCAGGATGATCAGACAGGCAGGAAGGTAGTCCAGATTCAGGCAGGGGTCAAAACCGGGAAGACTATAAAAAGAGAATAGAGAAGGAGTATGGGAAAAACACGCTGGTTGACTTGACTAAACATACAAGACAAACTGGCACATCAATACACTGGGGAAAATAAGCGACACCTGGAGGGGGTGGAGACAATCACAGGAACAGGTGAAACAGATCAGGGCGTGACAGAGGGTCAATTATCATGGTCAAGTCATATTGAAAAAGGTGTTGTGAGGATGGGAGAGGTATGTCTGTTACAAAAATATGTTATGAGTTTTGACCCAAAAATCCACTGTACTAGTTGTTCAGGCTCTGGTATTGTCCCATCTTGATTATTGTCTGGTAATATGGTCAAGTGCAGCAAAGAAATACCTAGCGAAGCTGCAGCTGGCTCAAAACAGAGAACCACTCCTTCCCCTTAACTGCACATACAGAACTAACATCAACAACATGCATGCCAGTATTTCCTGGTTGAGGGTTGACTAGAGATTCACTTCTTCTCTTCTAGTTTTTACTATAAATATTACTGCAATGAAAATTCCAGAGTGTCTGCATAATCAAATAACATTCAGCTCAGACACTCATACATACCCCACCAGACATGCCACCAGGGGTTTCTTCACAGTCCCCAAGTCCAGAACGAATTCACGGCAAAGCACTTGGAACTCCATTTCATCTCCAATAACTCAAGCAAACAGCAAAATGACCTTTAAAAACGGATTAAAAAACAACCTACGTAAACGGAGGGGACTGTGAGGGGACACACAAACACACGCACACACAGACACTAACACACAAACACAATTGTTTAGTTGTATTGTTTGTATAATTTTTGTTGTTGCATCGTTTGTGTATCGTTGTATTATAAAATGGTGTGACTTTCCTTGTCTATCAGTGTATCAGTGTTTTGTTACTTGTCATGTATTTTTTTTGGTGTGGACCCCAGGAAGAGTAGCTGATGCTTCTGCAAAACTTAATGTGGATCCAAATAAGCAAAACAATTACTGACAGAAGACATGTAGTGTACTGCACACAGTTTTACAGTCTACACTTTGTAATGTGTAAAAGTATGCAGTATCTTTCCACTATGTGTAGCCTGGTTCTGCTAGCTTTGGGAGTAGTCTAATGTATTGAGGCTCTGTAGGGAAAGGAAGGACTGTAGAGCTTTGGGAGTAGTCAAATGTATTGAGGCTGTGTAGGGAAAGGAAGGACTGTAGAGCTTATTGGACTGAGCTGTCACCCCTGTAGATTTAAGAGCCAGCCAAACACACACACAAACATACACACACACGCACACCTGCTGAGAAGGCAGAATCAAACTCTGGCAATCAATAAAACATTCCTTCTCTTAGTCCCTCTATCTCTCTCATTCTCTCTCTCTCTCTCCTCTCTCTCTGTATCTCTCTGTCTCTATTTTTTTCCCTCTACATGTTATAAACAGTCTTTCGTCGTACTATAGCATACAGTACATAGTAGGATGATGTAGATTTACTATGCTAAAGGTTTACAGTCAATCAAATTTCAATCAAATGTATTTATACAGCCCTTCTTAAATCGGTTGATGTCACAAAGTACTGTACAGAAACCCAGCCTAAAACCCCAAACAGCAAGCAATGCAAGTGTAGAAGCATGGTGGCTAGGAAAAACTCCCTAGAAAGGCCAGAACCTAGGAAGAAACCTAGAGAGTAACCAGGCTATGCGAGGTGGCCAGTTCTCTTCTGGCTGTGCCGGGTGGAGATTATAACAGAACATGGCCAAGATGTTCAAATGTTCATAGATGACCAGCAGGGTCAAATAATAATAATCACAGTAGTTATCGAGGGTGCAACAGGTCAGCACCTTCATAGCCGATCATTCAGAGTAGCTCTACTGCGCCTGCTGTCTCTAGAGAGTTGAAAACAGAAGTTCTGGGACAGGTAGCAAGTGCGGTGAACAGGTCAGGGTTCCATAGCCGCAGGCAAAACAGTTGAAACTGGAGCAGCAGCATGGCCAGGTGTACTGGGGACAGCAAGGAGTCATCAGGCCAGGTAGTCCTAACACAGTATCCTAACACACTTCTACATTAATGTGGATGCTACTAGGGCTATTGCAGACCCTATTACCGCCACACTGGCAGTCATGAGTCATGATCGCAGTAAAATTCCACCTGACGTTTGAGTCACGGTAATCTTCTCTTATGCACTCTGGACATGCTTTGGTAGTACCCAACTTGCTAACATCCATCAGGTCCTAATGATCTGGTACTCTCTGTTGTCCCTCTGACCACTCTGACATCAGTGGAAATGCAATGGAAAGTCACATCAAACACATCAAAACAGTATCATGCTTTTAAAAAACTCTGCTCACTGTGATGATCCATTTGAAGAAAGAAGTTCAACAGCAGGTTGAAGCTGAGTGTAAATATAATTTTTTTATTGAACTAGGCAAGTCAGTTAAGAACAAATTCTTATTTAGAATGACGGCCTACCCCGGCCAAACACTCCCATAACGACGCTGGGCCAATTGCGAGCCCCCCGAACATGGCCAGTTGTGATACAGCCCGGGATCAAACCAGGGTCTGTAGTGACACCTAGCACTGAGATGCAGTGCCTTAGACCGCTGCGCCACTAGGGAGCCTAAACATGGTCGTTGTGGATGTTGTTTCAAATCCTAACACAACAAAATGGACAGCGCTTTCTAAGGTGATGATTAATTCAAAACACCCATATGCATATTAGAGCTTATGCATATGTGTAGGCTTATGAGCCCAAGACTGAAAAAAAAAACGTTATTAAAATGATTATTGTGCTGTTATACAATACATAGCCTTGCTCATATTACGCATGGAAGAAAAACATAAAACAAACTTGATTTAAGATATCTTTGGTACATAATTGGTCCAGCCTATACTCCAAAATTAAACAAATTTGAGTCATCACATTTGAGTGTGGACTGTATTGTTATGCATGCTGGATGGACTGGTTGCTATCAGGAATCAAGGTAAGACCCAGATGCAGACCGTGTCGAAGTAACAATGTTTATTACAGCAACAGGGGCAAAGGTACAGGACGGCAGGCAGGCTCAGGGTCAAGCTCAGGGTCAGGACAGGCAAGGGTCAAAACCAGGAGGACGAAGATGGGCGACATCTGGAGGGGGGGTGGAGACAAGCACAAAGACAGGTGAAACCGATCAGGGCGTGACAGTGCCCCCTCCCCCCAGGGGCACCACCTGGTGTCCTCCCTGGGCGCATACCTGATTGACCGGGGTGCCGGCGGTGGAAGTCGGCGATGAGGTCTGGGTCCAGGATGTCCCTAGCGGGGACTCTCCTCCGGGCCATAACCCCCCCAGTCAACCAGGTACTGGAAAACCCAGCCCTGTGGTCGAAGACTCAGGAGGCGTCTCACCGTGTAAGCCGGTTGGCCGTCGATGAAATGGGGGAGAGAGGTGGGCCTGGAAACAGGAGACAAAGGGCTGTGAGACATGGGTTTAACTCGGGACACATGAAAGGTGGGGTGTATACAACGGGTACGGGGCAACAGAAGACGAACAGCAGAGGGACTAATCATTTTAGAGATGGGAAATGGGCCAATAAACCGGGGGGAGAGTTTGCGGGATTCCAACCGGAGGGGCAGATCCCGAGTGGATAGCCATACCTTCTGCCCGAGATGATACCGGGGAGCCGGGATCTGATGGCAATCTGCTTGTCGTCGATACCTGGAGGTGGTCTTGAGGACGGCTGACTTGGCTCTCCTTCAGGTACGATGACCGAGGCGGACAAACATCTGGGCAGAAGGTACGCCGACCTCTTCTTCCTTCTCGGGGAAGAGCGGGGGCTGATACCCCAGGGAATATCCAAAGGGTGATACGCCCGTGGCAGAGCAGGGAAGGGTGTTGCGTGTGTATTCCACCCACACAAGCTGCTAGCTCCAGGTGGTGGGTTTGGCGGAGACCAGGCAGCGCAGAGTTGTCTCAAGGTCCTGGTTGGCTCACTCCAACTGGCCATTGGACTGGGGGAGGAACCCAGAGGACAGGCTGGCCGACGAACCAATGAAGGTGCAGAACGCCTTCCAGAACCGGGACAAGAACTGAGGGCCCCGGTCGGAGACCACATCCACGGGCAGTCCATGGATGCGGAAGATGTGCTGCACCATGAGCTGGGCCGTCTCCTTGGCCGAGGGTAGTTTGGGGAGAGGAATGAAGTGGGCGGCCTTGGAAAACCGATCGACCACTGTCAGGGTGGCAGTATTGCCCTCAGACGGGGGGAGACCCATGACGAAATCCAGGGATATGTGGGACCAGGGATGGTGAGGGACAGGCAGAGGTTGCAGAAGGCCAGCCTGAGCTTGCCGAGGAATCTTGTTCTGAGCACACAATGTGCAAGTAGCGACGAATGCGGAGACGTCAGGAACCATGGTGGGCCACCAAAAGTGTTGCAGCACAAAAGCCAGGGTACCTGCGGGAACTCGGGTGGTAGGCCAGTCTGGAGGAGTGGGCCCAGTTCAGGACCGCGGAGCGGACCGCGTCAGGCACGAACATCTGGTTATCAGGACCCCCCCGGGGTTTGCCTGGAAACGCTGTGCCTCCTGGACCTGTTTCCCTATATCCCAGCTGAGTGCCATTGCCAGGCACGAGGTGGGAAGGATGGTCTCGGGCTCCGGGTTAATAGCCGTGGGACTATAACAGCGAGACAGTGCATCCGGCTTGACATTTTCGGATCCCGACCGATATGAGAGGGAGAAGTTGAACCGTGTGAACAGCAGGACCCATCTAGCTTGCCTGGATTTGAGGCGTTTGGCGGTGCGGAGATACTCCAGATTTCTGTGGTTGGTCCATACGATGAACGGATGTTCCGCCCCTTCCAGCCAATGCCTCCATTCCTCCAACGCCATCTTCACTTTGAGAAGCTCACGATTTCCCACATCGTAGTTTCTCTCCATGGCGTTGAGGCGATGGGAGAAGAAGGCGCAGGGATGTAGCTTCAGGTCCAGGGCAGAACGCTGGGACAGGACTGCCCACACTCCTACATCCGACGCATCGGCCTCCACCAAGAACTGACGGGAAGGGTCAGGATGAGCCAGGATGGGAGCAGTGATGGGGTTTGAGGTCCCGGGAACGCCCGGTCAGCAGCAGGGGACCATGTGAACGGAACCTTGGGAGAAGTGAGGGCTGGCAGGGGGGAAGCCAGGGTGCTCTAACCCCGGATGAAGCGGCGGTAAAAGTTGGTGAACCCCAGGAAACGTTGCAGCTGCACCCTGGACGAAGGCTGGGGCCAATCCACCACCGCTCTCACCTTCCCAGGATCCATCTGGACACTCCCAGCGGAGATGATGTACCCCAGAAAGGGGATGGTGGAGCGATGGAACTCACACTGCTCTGCCTTAACTTCTTGGGGCTATGTGGGACGTTAGCGTGCCACCCGTGGCGCACCCTATCAACAGCAGGTGCATTTCAAGAGCGGCAAATTTGAAACCAATTTTGTCCGATTTCAAAAAGGTTTTACGGGGAAATCATAAAGTTAGGTTATGTTAGGAGAGTACATTGACAATAGCTGTGCGTAATGCATTGTCGATTCAAAGACAGGCGTCACCAAAACCCTAAAATCAGCTAAAATTATGCACTAACCTTTTACAATCTCCATCAGATGACACTCCTAGGACATTATGTTAGACAATGCATGCATTTTTAGTTCTATCAAGTTCATATTTATATCTAAAAACAGCGTTTTACTATGGCGTTGATGTTCAGGAAATCGTTTCCCTCCAATACCGGCAGTCAAGTCATGACAACAAAATAATTAATTAATATTAGAAAACATTGGTAAAATATTATATTGTCATTCAAAGAATTATAGATTTACATCTCTTGAACGCAATGGACTTGCCAGATTTAAAATTAACCTTACTGGGAAATCACACTTTGCAATAATCTGAGCACTGCGCCAGAAAAATACGCATTGCGATACAGACTAACCGCCATGTTGGAGAGATCTAAAATCGAAAATACTATGTAAATAATCCATTACCTTTGATTCTCTTCATCAGATGTCACTTCCAAAGAATCCCAGGTCCATAACGAATGTAGTTTTGTTCAAAAAAGCTCATCATTTATGTCCAAAAACCTCCGTGTTGTAGCACATGATCTAAGCCAGCCGGACTTCACTTCACATCACGAACGGAAAAAATATATTTACGTTCGTTCAAACATGTCAAACGTTGTATCGCATAAATCATTAGGGCCTTTTTTAACCAGAACATGAATAAAATTCAAGGCGGACCATTGGGTTCTCTTTTAAAACGTTTCGGAATGAGAGTACCCACCATCAACTCGGGCGCCAGGTGTCTAATGGGCCATCGCCGTTCCAAAGCTCTTCTTCAGTCAGATCTCACTGTAGAAGACTCAAAACACTTTGTAAAGGCTGGGGACATCTTGTGGAAGCAATAGGAAGTGCCAAAACATTCCTCACCCCCTTTGTTTTTCAATGGTATAGGCTTAAAGTCAATTCAACACATCAGGTATCCACTTCCTGTCAGAATCTGTCTCACGGTTTTGCCTGCCAAATGAGTTCTGTTATACTCACAGACACCATTCAAACAGTTTTTGAAACTTTAGGGTGTTTTCTATCCATATATAATTAGTATATGCATATTGTAGTTACTGGGTAGGATTAGTAACCAGATTAAATCGGGTACATTTTTTTATCCAGCCGTGAAAATACTGCCCCCTATACCCTAACAGGTTAACAAACAGCTGGTTCTCCAGGAGGCGTTGAAGAACCTGTTGGACGTGGAGCACATGTTCTTGGTGGAACAGATCAGGGTGTGACAGGTTGCTATGCTCCAAAATGTATATCCACGAATATGAGAGAAAACATATAGCCCTAGATGATGCTGTTGGTTCATTGATTGTGCAGGGCGACTTACAATTAGCATTCAATTATAGTGAATTTGTATTGGATTTTCAATAGCATGGTAACAGGGATTTTTTGTATTTTCATAATTAATTGGGTGACACATTACCTTTAGATATACCGAATATCTCACCACATCCTCTTTCTCCTAATGTTTCTTTAGACCTGACTAAAATAAATTAATAATTCATTAAATTGATTTATTAGTCTTTTTTAAATGCAGATTTTCAAAAGCGCACATCAGCAGCTTGTATGCAGCTTGCGTACGTGGAGGCCTTGAGATGCTAAACTTGTTTATGTTAGTTAACGGTCAATTACCGTGAGACTGTCAGTCTTTTGCATGACAATAACCGCCTGGACCGTCACAGCCCTAGATGCTACCATACTTACGGATAATCCTGAATGAATCGTGAATAATTATGAGTGAGAAAGTTACAGACGCACAAATATCAATATATAACCTCTCACCATTACAATAACAGGAGTTAGCATTTTATATCACACCCCCAAGACATGCTAACCTCTCACCATTACAATAACAGGCGTTAGCATTTTTGGGGGGTATGATATTTGTGCAGCTGTAACTTTCTCACTCATCATTATTTACGATTCATTCCGGATTATCTGTAATCATGGTAGCATCCACATTAATGTAGAAATGTTTAGAAACATAATCTGTTCTTATGTAGAACAGATTCATTTCTATTGGACATCAAATAATCTGAAACACAACCAAAACAAACAGCAAATGCATCCAACAAACATGTAGAGTCACAAACTTGATGTAGTCATTGCGTGCTAGGAATATGAGACCAAATGCTTAACTTTTTACTACTTTAATACACATAAGTGAATTTGTCCCAATACTTTTAGTACCCTAAAATGAGGGGGGATTATGTACAAAAAGTGCTGTATTTTCTAAACAGTTTACCTGAAATGGATGAAAATAACCTCAAATTAAAGCTGACAGTCTGCACTTTGACCTCATAGTAATTTTATAATTTCATACTTTTGGAGCTCAGTCTATTTGGCCAGGCTCTAGGCCAGACACACTACACTATGGGGTCATTTGGGACACAACCTCTAATTTGAATAGGAATGTTCACAGGCTCCAACAGACAGGGATGTCCCTTCTCCCTAACCAGACATTCAGGAGAGACTAAGGGTATCAGTGTATCAGTGCTTTGGCATTTCACATATCAGCATCCAGAGTCCCTTTGGAAGGCCCCAACCGCCTCACCGTTGTCATGGTAACACTTGGGGTGTGGCGTAAAGCAGAGAGCAGGACTTTGACCTTGCATCTGCTATGATTACATGATAAGTAATACAATAGCATTAGTCTCAGCTGATTCCTATCTAGAACAAGGCCAAACTAATTTGCATCATCAGCACCACATCCCACTGTAGAAGGACACTTGGAAAACTGTTGTGGAGAGATAATGAGGGAAAATGGTCACCTCTACACCCCTGCATTCCTCCTTTCCTTCTGTTACATCCCCTGACCCTGACCCAGACTCAGACCCAGATCCAGACCCAGACTCAGACCTCTGGGAGCCTATGGCCTTCTAATCAGGACCTCACAGTTTGTGTGTGTGTGTGTGTGTGTGTGTGTGTGTGTGTGTGTGTGTGTGTGTGTGTGTGTGTGTGTGTGTGTGTGTGTGTGTGTGTGTGTGTGTGTGTGTGTGTGTGTGTGTATATGTGTGTGTGTGTGTGTGTAGCACATGGGGATGTGTGCAACTTCCTCTACAGCCTGAAGTGTCACCACTTGCTCCAGTGAATAGCTAGCTTTACGTGTGGCAGTGACTAGTAAGACTCTTCAGGAAGGCGCTCACGTGTGCTAGCAAGAGTTTGAGCCTCTGTGTGAGCCAAATCAGGAGGAAGTGGTACTCAATAAGCAAGCAGCCTGAAGTCCTTTACACAGGCATACATATATTGCTCTTCATACATCTTGGCCTACAAACATGAATTCTATGCATCTCTCATTTTCATTTGTTTTCTTTTTTTCAACTTTGTCATTAATTTACTAGTAGTGCGTTCCTTTCCCACAAATCTCCCAGCAGCCGCAGTCTTGACAGGGAGAAGTCCAATGATCCGAGTATTCCGGCTCCGTTCGTAAGTCATTAATTTTCTGTTTCCCCACAGTCACTCATCCAGAATAAGCTGTCTGGAAAGTCCAGCAAGCTTTTCTGCCGCCGAGCAGAAATGGGATTGTGGATGACTGATCACAAAGCTTATAGCCATAGAGTTCCCACTCGGCATTAATACACACGGGTCCGCAAGCAACCACCCTCTCTCTCCTTCTCTCTCTCTCACACACACAGTGTTTCAGAGTGACATAAAAATATTTGAAATTAACTCCAGATTCAAAACAATATGCACATGTATGGTATTTGCTGTGTATACACTACAGTGCATAGCTGCTATATATACTGTATATAGAGGGCCTTCTGAAAGTATTCAGACCCCTTGACTTTTTCCACATTTTGTTAGGTTAAAGCCATATTCTAAAATGTTTTCCTCATCAATCTACACACAATACACAAAATTCCCCCCCCCCCCCAAAAAAAAAACTGAAATATCTCAATTACAGAAGTATTCAGACCCTTTACTCAGTACTTTGTTGAAGCACCTTTGGCAGCGATTACATCCTTGAGCCTTCTTGAGCATGACGCTACAAGCTTGACACACCTATATGTGGGGATTTTCTCCCATTCTTCTCTGCAGATCAACTCAAGTTCTGTCAGGTTGGATGGGGAGTGTGGATGCACAGCTATTTTCAGGTCTCTCCAGAGATTTTCGACCGGGTTGAAGTCAGGGCTCTGGCTGGGCCACTCAAGGACATTCAAAGACTTGTCCCGAAGCCACTCCTGTCTTAGCCGTGTGCTTAGGGTTGTTGTCCTGTTGGAAGGTGAACCTTCACCCCAGTCTGAGGTCCTGAGCGCTCTAGAGCTGGTTTTCATCAAGGATCTCTCTGTACTTTACTCTGTTCATCTTTCCCTCGATCCTGACTGGTCTCCCATTCCCTGCCACTGAAAAACATCCCTACAGCATGATGCTGCTACCACCATGCTTCACCGTAGGGATGGTGCCAGGTTTCCTCCAGACATGACGCTTAGCATTAAGGCCAAAGAGTTCAATCTTGGTTTCATCAGACCAGAGAACCTTGTTTCTCATGGTCTGAGTCTTTAGGTACCTTTTGGCAAATTCCAAGTGCACTGTCATGTGCCTTTTACTGAGGAGTGGCTTCCGTCTGGCCACTCTACTATAAATACCTGATTGGTGGAGTGCTACAGAGATGGTTGTCCTCCTGGCATGTTGTCCCATCTCCACAGAGGAACTCTAGAGCTCTGTCAGACTGACCATCAGGTTCTTGGTCACCGCCCTGACCAAGGCCCTTCTCCCCCCGATTGCTCAGTTTGGCTGGGAGGCCAGCTATGGGAAGTGTTTTGGTGGTTCCAAACTTCTTCCATTTAAGAATGATGGAGGCTACTGCATTCTTAGGTTTCTTCAATGCTGCAGAAAGGTTTTGGTACACTTCCCCAGAGCTGTGCCTTAATACAATCCTGTCTCGAAGCTCTGCGGACAATTCCTTCAACCTCATGGCTTGGTTTTTGCTCTGACATGCACTGTCAACTGTGGGACCTTATGTAAACAGGTGTGTGCCTTTCCAAATCATGTCCAATCAATTGAATTGACCACAGGTGGACTCTAATCAAGTTGTAGAAACATCTCAAGGATGATCAATGGAAACGGGATGCACCTGAGCTCAATTTCGAGTCTCATAGCAAAGGATCTGAATACTTATGTAAATTAGGTATTTCTGTTCTTTATATTTAGTATGTTTGCAAAAATGTCTAAAAACCTGTTTTCGCTTGTCATTATGGGGTATTGTGTGTAGATTGCTGAGGATTTTCTTTTATTGAATCCATTTTAGAATAAGGCTGTAACGTAACAAAAAATGGAGAAAGTCATGGGGTCTGAATAATTTCCATAGTCACTGTATATATACTGTATATGGTCCCGTGTGGCTCAGTTGGTAGAGCATGGAATCGAAACCACAACGCCAGGGTTGTGGGTTCGATTCCCACGGGGGACCAGTATGAAAATATATATATATATATAAAAAATAAAAAATGTATGAAATGTATGCATTCACTACTGTAAGTCACTCTGGATAAGAGCGTCTGCTAAATGACTAAAATGTAAATATAATTATTATTATTATTTTTTTTAAACTAGGCAAGTCAGTTAAGAAGAAATTCTTATTTACAATGACGGCCTACCCTGGAAGAATTGCGCGCCGCCCTATGGGACTCCCAATCACAGCCGGATGTGATGCAGCCTGGATTTAAACCAGGTACTGCAGCGACATCTCTTGTACTGGGATGCAGTGTCTTAGACCACTGCGCCACTCGGGAGCCCCATATGGCAGTGCACAATTGGCCCAGTGTCTGTTTTGTGAGGTAATTCTCTGCAACAATAACTTCCTCTATATTCTGCCTGATTCAAGCTACTAAACTGGAACAGAGGTGCAGTAAAACTACAGCTCCCTAGAGGCAGTCAGATACACATTAACTGGTATAAGCCCCTCAACTTGGTAGCTTGCAGGATTTCATTCGAAAGCAAAGACATAAAGTAACTTTTTCGATGTTGGAGAACTTTATATCAGAGTTGATGGTGGCTCTCTCTATTCCCTGAGATGAGTTTTGGTGTGTGTCTGTCTCTGCAGGCGTCACAAAGACCGACTTGTTGTGTGTCTCTGCAGCCGTCACAAAGACCGACCTGTTGTGTGTCTCTGCTGCCGTCACAAAGACAGACCTGTTGTGTGTCTCTGCAGCCGTCACAAAGACCGACCTGTTGTGTGTCTGTCTCTGCAGCCGTCACAAAGACCGACCTGTTGTGTGTCTCTGCAGCCGTCACAAAGACAGACCTGTTGTGTGTCTCTGCAGCCGTCACAAAGACCGACCTGTTGTGTGTCTCAGCAACCGTCACAAAGACCGACCTGTTGTGTGTCTGTCTCTGCAGCCGTCACAAAGACCGACCTGTTGTGTGTCTCTGCAGCCGTCACAAAGACCGACCTGTTGTGTGTCTGTCTCTGCAGCCGTCACAAAGACCGACCTGTTGTGTGTCTCTGCAGCCGTCACAAAGACAGACCTGTTGTGTGTCTCAGCAGCCGTCATAAAGACCAACCTGTTGTGTGTCTCTGCAGCCGTCACAAAGACAGACCTGTTGTGTGTCTCTGCAGCCGCCACAAAGACAGACCTGTTGTGTGTCTCAGCAGCCGTCATAAAGACAGACCTGTTGTGTGTCTCTGCAGCCGCCACAAAGACAGACCTGTTGTGTGTCTCTGCTGCCTTCACAGAGAAAGACACACACACACACACAAACATGTTATGATTCACTCCAGAAACAATGGAAGTGTGTGTCAATCACAGGTCACAGGTTGTGTGTGTGTGTGTGTGTGTGTGTGTGTTAATAAATGGTTTGCATGGTCTCTGTTGCACTGATAAAGGCTGGGCTTTCCATGCTGCCCTCTCCTGGTCCACATGGTGATCGATGGTGACTGTGTTTCCTCTTCCACTTTGTCCTTATGTGGTGACCTCTCTCTCTCTCTCTCTCTCTCCCTCTCTCTCTCTCTCTCTCCCTCTCTCTCTTCTTCCTTCTCCCTCTTCTCCTCCCCCTCTCTCCTCCCTCTCTCTTCTCCCTCTCTCTCTCTCTCCCCTCTCCTCTTCTCCCTCTCTCTCTCTCTCTCTCCTCTCTCCCTCTCTCTCTCTCCTCCCTCTCGTTCTCTATCCCTCTCTCTTTCCCTCTTCTCTCACGCTCTCGCTCCCTCTCTCTCTCTCTCCTTCTCCCTCTTCTCTCTATCTCTCTCTCTCTCTCTCTCTCTCTCTCCCCTCTCTCTCCTCTCTTCCCTCTCTCTCTCTCCCTCTCTCTCTCTCTCTCTCTCTCTCTCTCTCTCTCTCTCTCTCTCTCTCTACATATTCCGCCCTCATCTCTCTCTCCTTTAGTTTACTCACCACATAATTAGCTATAGGATCACCAGTCGTGCAATTATGTATGTAGCGGTTTGATGTAATTAGAATGGTATCAGTATTCAGTGTAATTGGTGCTGTGTGATTACCTGTTAACACTGTGACCGCCCCCTCCTGTCGTCGCACAACCCATAGACTCACACATTCAGCACATACACCCACACACACACACACTTTCAGCACGTACACCCACACACACACATAACTAGGTGATACACACACAAACACAAACATAACTAGGTGATACACCCACATACACACACATAACTAGGTGATACACCCACATACACACATAACTAGGTGATACACCCACACACACATACACCCATAACTAGGTGATACACCCACACACACACATAACTAGGTGATACACCCACACACATAACTAGGTGATACACCCACACACACACACACATAACTAGGTGATACACCCACACACACACACATAACTAGGTGATACACCCACACACACACATAACTAGGTGATACACCCACACACACACACATAACTAGGTGATACACCCACACACATACACACATAACTAGGTGATACACCCACACACACATACACCCATAACTAGGTGATACACCCACACACACACATAACTAGGTGATACACCCACACACATAACTAGGTGATACACCCACACACACACACATAACTAGGTGATACACCCACATACACACATAACTAGGTGATACACCCACACACACACATAACTAGGTGATACACCCACACACACACATAACTAGGTGATACACCCACATACACACACATAACTAGGTGATACACCCACATACACACATAACTAGGTGATACACCCACACACACATACACCCATAACTAGGTGATACACCCACACACACACATAACTAGGTGATACACCCACACACATAACTAGGTGATACACCCACACACACACACATAACTAGGTGATACACCCACACACACACACATAACTAGGTGATACACCCACACACACACATAACTAGGTGATACACCCACACACACACACATAACTAGGTGATACACCCACACACATACACACATAACTAGGTGATACACCCACACACACATACACCCATAACTAGGTGATACACCCACACACACACATAACTAGGTGATACACCCACACACATAACTAGGTGATACACCCACACACACACACATAACTAGGTGATACACCCACACACATACACACATAACTAGGTGATACACCCACACATACACATAACTAGGTGATACACCCACATACACACATAACTAGGTGATACACCCACACACACACATAACTAGGTGATACACCCACACACACACATAACTAGGTGATACACCCACACACACACATAACTAGGTGATACACACCCACACACACACATAACTAGGTGATACACCCACACACACACACATAACTAGGTGATACACCCACACACACACATAACTAGGTGATACACCCACACACACACACATAACTAGGTGATACACCCACATACACACATAACTAGTTGATACACCCACACACACATACACCCATAACTAGGTGATACACCCACACACACACATAACTAGGTGATACACCCACACACATAACTAGGTGATACACCCACACACACACACATAACTAGGTGATACACCCACACACACACACATAACTAGGTGATACACCCACACACACACACATAACTAGGTGATACACCCACACACACACACATAACTAGGTGATACACCCACACACATACACACATAACTAGGTGATACACCCACACACACATACACCCATAACTAGGTGATACACCCACACACACACATAACTAGGTGATACACCCACACACAATAACTAGGTGATACACCCACACACACACACATAACTAGGTGATACACCCACACACATACACACATAACTAGGTGATACACCCACACATACACATAACTAGGTGATACACCCACATACACACATAACTAGGTGATACACCCACACACACACATAACTAGGTGATACACCCACACACACACATAACTAGGTGATACACCCACACACACACATAACTAGGTGATACACACCCACACACACACATAACTAGGTGATACACCCACACACACACACATAACTAGGTGATACACCCCACACACACACATAACTAGGTGATACACCCACACACACACACATAACTAGGTGATACACCCACACACACACATAACTAGGTGATACACCCACACACACACATAACTAGGTGATACACCCACATACACACACATAACTAGGTGATACACCCACACATACACATAACTAGGTGATACACCCACACATACACATAACTAGGTGATACACCCACACACACAAGTACATTATATACACTGAGTGAACAAAACATTAGGAACACCTTCCTAATATTGAGTTGTATTTCCCCCTTTTACCCTCAGAAAAGGTGTCGAAAGCGTTCCACAGGGATTCTGGCCCATGTTGACTCCAATGCGTGGTAGACCATGCTTGATACACACGGGAAACTATGTTGCAGATCTTGACACACTCAAACCGTTGTGACTGGCACCTACTACTTGCCCATTCACCCTCTGAACGGCACAGATATACACATGCCATGTCTCAATTGTCTCAAGGCTTAAAAATATTTATTTAACCTGTCTCCTCCCCTTCTTCTAAACTGATAGAAGTGGATTTAACAAGTGACATCAATAAGGGATCATAGCTTTTGCCTAGATTCACCTGTTCCTAATGTTTTTTACACTCAGTGTATATATACACACACACACACACACACACACACACACACACACACACAAACACACACATGACTACATTATACATCAACACACACACATCTCTAGTGAGAGTCTGACGTTATTACATCATGGTAGCATCGAACAGGAGTTATGCAACTCCACAAACACAGCCAGACAGAAACAGAGCAATGCTCCCAAACAGCATCAGCTTGTTCGTTAGAGAGAGAGAGAGAAAGAGAAAGAAAGAGAGAGAGAGAGGGGGCGAGGGAGAGAGAGAGAAAGAGAGGGAGAGAGAGAAAGAGAGGGAGAAGAAAAGAGAGAGACAGAGAGAGAAAGAGAGGGGGGGAGAGAGTAGAAAGAGAGAGAGGGGAGGGAGAAAAATAGGAAAAAGAGCAGGAGAGAGAAATAGAGAAAGGTAATAAGGCTAAAGATGTAAGGGTCCACTGAGGACAGTTTGAGGAGCCAACGCTATTAAAGGCTACCGAACTGAGTACAAACCCAGCACAGCACCACTCCACAGACCGAAATGTAATTAAGCCTTGGCATGTGTGTGTGTGTTATTTTCACTCTCTCATAACTTACTTAGAAGAGTCTTTCCTCAAATTTCAACATCAACATAAAGTTGTTAGCGCCGCTAATAAAAAGCCAATGTAAAGAGAGGGGTTATAAAGAGAGGGGTTATACCTAGGTTGGTCTATACTCCCCTATAATAGATCAAAGTACTGTGCAGGTCAAAGGTCATATGGTCTGTTGATACCTATAGTTGTATGTCTACATGCCTTTGGGGCAATCTTGCCATTGTCATGGCACATATTGTGTTGGCCTATATGCAGAGTAGACAAACCTGCCCTGGATATTGGACTATAGAGTGTTTCTGTAGATTGGTGTTCATGGTAAAGGTCTTTAGACACCCCATGACATACCTACAGGCCTGCTGAGATAGGTACGTGTGCTGGAGGACTGGTGATGTAAAAGGATATGACTGGTGATGTAAAAGGATAGGACTGGTGATGTAAAAGTATAGGACTGGTGATGTAAAAGGATAGGACTGGTGATGTAAAAGGATAGGAAAGGTTAACATGCAGATCTGAAGGATATGTCTTCTATTGTTAGGCTATTATGAGGTGACCTTTCTAATGACCTTTGCAATGACCTTTATAATAACCTTGTAATGAGCTAATATGTACATTCACAGAGCGGTCACTTTGCAAACACACACACAAACATGTTTGTTTTACTATCCTTGTGGGAACCAATCAATTGATTGCCATTCAAAATCCTATTTTCTCTAACCCTAACCTTACCAAACCCTAGCCCTAACCCTAACCTTTACTTGAATTTATTGAGTTTATTTTTAACAGAGACAGTCCATGTTAATCAACTTTTCAGTAAAAGTGACTGTTTTAGCCGCTGACAAATTTTCAACCGCAGTCCCTGGTCAGGTTACTAAAAACAATTACAATAACAAACCTAAACCCTAATCTTAACCCCTAACCATAACTCCTAACCCAAAACCTCACCCCCAACCATAATTCTAACCCTAATTGTAACCCTAACCCTAAAACTAACCACTTGCCTAAAATAGCCTTTTTCCCTGTGGGGACCGGCGAACTGTCCCTACTTGTCAGAATTGTCCTTTTTTTACTATCCTTGTGAGGACAAGGATATTAAAACATCCCAACACACAAACTGTCTCAGGATGCTAAGGCGTGTACATACTGTACATGACCCAATTCTATTTTATCTCTCCCTGAAGAGAGGAGCCCATCCCTCCCGAAAAACATAAAGGCTTTTAACAGTAATAAAGTGTTCTGTGTTCCCCTGGGAGAACGTTCCCATGTTCCTCCAGCCAGCCAGCCACCCTGACATCCACCGTCTGGACGATTAGCATCATTACAGCATCAGCTCTCCTACTCAATAAGACACATACAGAAAACGAGACACACGCATGCATGCACACACACACACACACACACACACACACACACACACACACACACACACACACACACACACACACACACACACACACACACACACACACACACACACACACACCAGCCAGATACTTTTTATTTAACCTTTATTTCACTAGGCAAGACAGTTAAGAACAAGTTCTTATTTACAATGACGGGCTACCCCAGCCAAACCCTAACCTGGGCGATGCTGGGCCAATTGTGCGCCGCCCTATGGGATACACTAGAAATAGACTTCGATTTTGGACGTTTGAAAAGGTCCTGAGAACGTGGATATCTGCCTTCCTAGGTGCTCACCTCCAAAAAAACAAAAAGATTACCCAACACTGGGCGCAAACTCGTGATACTCAGTGTCAAAGCGCGCTGCTCAGACCACTGCACCTCTACAGTTCACAATGCTCTTGCAAGACGTGAGAATACGTAATTATATTTGATGGTAATATCGAGTCGTTCTTAATTATTTTGTTTTAAGCCTTCCCTGAACCATAGACCTAACCTTAACTACTCAGAATTAAAGGAAAAATCCACCCAAAAACACTAATTCCTTTATTAAAACTAATATTTGAAAATAATATATTTTTGTCAACAAATGTTTCATATTGGCATTATAATAAGGTTGGAAGCAACATGGAAAATCGTTGTGGAAATCTGTTGCAGCTCAAGTCGACTTCAAAATCCATGTACAAAATGTTTTGCTATCACAGACTGGAACATGTTCCGGGATTCTTCCGATGGCATTGAGGAGTACACCACATCAGTCACTGGCTTTATCAATAAGTGCATCGAGGACATCGTCCCCACAGTGACTGTACGTACATACCCCAACCAGAAGCCATGGATTACAGGCAACATTCGCACTGAGCTAAAGGGTAGAGCTGCCACTTTCAAGGTGCGGGACTCTAACCCGGAAGCTTACAAGAAATCCTGCTATGCCTTGCGACGAACCATCAAACAGGCAAAGTTTCAATACAGGACTAAGATTGAATCATACTACACCGGCTCCGACGCTCATCTTATGTGGCAGGGCTTGCAAACTATTACAGACTGCAAAGGGAAGCACAGCCGCGAGCTGCCCAGTGACACGAGCCTACCAGACGAGCTAAATGCCTTCTATGCTCGCTTCGAGACAAGCAACACTGAGGCATGCATGAAAGCATCAGCTGTTCCGGACGACTGTGCGATCAGGCTCTCCGTAGCCGACGTGAGTAAGACCTTTAAACAGGTCAACATACACAAGGCTGCGGGGCCAGACGGATTAGCAGGACGTGTGCTCCGGGCATGTGCTGACCAACTGGCAGGTGTCTTCACTGACATTTTCAACATGTCCCTGATTGAGTCTATAATACCAACATGTTTCAGGCAGACCACCATAATCCCTGTACCCAAGAACACAAAGGCAACGAGCCTAAATGACTACAGACCCGTAGCACTCATGTCCGTAGCCATGAAGTGCTTTGAAAGGTTGGTAATGGCTCACATCAACACCATTATCCCTGAAACCCTAGACCCACTCCAATTTGCATACCGCCCAAACAGATCCACAGATGATGCTATCTCTATTGCACTCCACACTGCCCTTTCCCACCTGGACAAAGGAACACTTATGTGAGAATGCTATTCATTGACTACAGCCTAGTGTTCAACACCATAGTACCCTCAAAGCTCATCACTAAGCTAAGGATCCTGGGACTAAACACCTCCCTCTGCAACTGGATCCTGGACTTCCTGACGGGCCGCCCCCAGGTGGTAAGGGTAGGTTGCAACACATCTGCCACGCTGATCCTCAACACTGGAGCTCCCCAGGGGTGTGTGCTCAGTCCCCTCCTGTACTCCCTGTTCACCCACGACTGCATGTCCAGGCACGACTCCAACACCATCATTAAGTTTGCAGACGACACAACAGTGGTAGCCCTGATCACCGACAATGACGAGACAGCCTATAGGGTGGAGGTCAGAGACCGGGCCGCATGTTGCCAGAATAACAACCTATCCCTGAACGTAACCAAGACTAAGGAGATGATTATGGACTACAGGAAAAGGAGGACCGATCACGCCCCCATTCTCATTGACGGGGCTGTAGTGGAGCAGGTTGAGAGCTTCAAGTTCATTGGTGTCCACATCACCAACAAGCTAGAATGGTCCAAACACACCAAGACAGTCGTGAAGCGGGCACAACAAAGCCAATTCCCCCTCTAGAAATTAAAAAGATTTGGCATGGGTCCTGAGATCATCAAAAGGTTCTACAGCTGCAACATCGAGAGCATCCAGACTGGTTGCATACGGCAATTGCTCGGCCTCCGACCTTTAGGCATTACAGAGGGTAGTGCGTGCGTCCCAGTACATCACTGGGGCTAAGCTGCCTGCCATTCAGGACCTTTACACCAGCCTTTGTCAGAGGAAGGCCCTAAAAATTGTCAAAGACCCCAGCCACCCAGTCATAGACTGTTCTCTCTACTACCCCATGGCAAGCGGCACCGGAGTGCCAAGTCTAGGACAAAAAGGCTTCTCAACTGTTTTACCCCCAAGCCATAAGACTCCTGAACAGGTAATCAAATGGCTACCCAAACTATTTGCATTGTGTGCCCCCCAACCCCTCTTTTTACTCTGCTGCTACCCTCTGTTTATCATATATGTATAGTCACTTTAACTATACATTCATGTACATACTACCTCAATTGGGCCGACCAACCAGTGCTCCCGCACATTGGCTAACCGGGCTATCTGTATTGTGTCCCACCTACCACCCGCCAACCCCTCTTTTACGCTACTGCTACTCTCTGTTCATCATATATGCATAGTCACTTTAACCATATCTGCATGTACATACTACCTCAATCAGCCTGACTAACTGGTGTCTGTATGTAACCTCGCTACTTTTATAACCTCGCTACTGTATATAGCCTGTCTTTTTACTGTTGTTTTATTTCTTTACCTAACTATTGTTCACCTAATACCTTTTTTGCACTATTGGTTAGAGCCTGTAAGTAAACATTTCACTGTAAGGTCTACACCTGTTGTATTCGGTGCACATGACGAATAAACTTTGATTTGATTTTGATTTGAAATCCACAATACAGTGCTCTCTGTGGGCTAGCTGGCTAGCTAGCTAGCTCTGTAGTTAACTAGCAAATGTAGCTACACACAATAATAGCAAAGACAATATCAGCATGTAACATAGCTAGTTAGCTGTAAAATCGCCTATACAAACTGCACTATGAATTTAGGAGTCTACAATCTCACAATGTTCAACCTGCAGATCGATGTGCCTCACAGAGTGGAGTCTAAAATTCGCAACGGCAGATATACTTTTGAGAAGATGGGAAGCGTTGCCCATGCTACGTCAATGGGCTGCGCGGTGTATTCAGGGCGATTCTGGTACAAGAAGTCAACAATGCAAATATTTTCCGAGATATGAGATAATTAACTTGCTGTCTGTAGTATCGTATAGCTTTTGAATGGTGACATTATGTACAGTACTAGTCAAAGGTTTGGACACACCTACTAATTTAAGGGTTTTTCTTTACTTTTACTATTTTCTACATTGTAGAATAATAGTTAAGACATAAAAACTATGAAATAACACAAAGGGAATCATGTAGAAACCAAAAAAGTGTTAACCAAATATTTATTTTAGATTTGAGATTCTTCAAAGTACCCACCCTTTGCCTTGATGACAGCTTTCCACATTCTGGCATTGTCTCACGCAGCTTCACCAGGAATGCTTTTCCAACAGTCTTGAAAAAGTTCCCACATATGCTGAGCATTTGTTGGCTGCTTTTCCTTCACTCTGCTGTCCAACTCAATTGTGTTGAGGTCGGATGATTGTGGAGGCCAGGTAATTTGATGCAGCACTCTCCATCTTGGTCAAGCAGACCTTACACAGCCTGGAGGTGTGTTTTGGGTCATTGTCCTGTTGAAAAACAAATGATAGTCCCACTAAGTGCAAACCAGATGGAATGGCGTATCGCTGCAGAATGCTGTGGTAGCCATGCTGCTTGAGTGTGCCTTGAATTCTAAATAAATCACTGACAGTGTCACCAGCAAAGCACCATCGCACTGTCACACCTCCTTCTGCCTAGTGGTTAGAGCATTGGGCCAGTAACCAGAAGGTTGCTGGATTGAATCCCCGAGCTGACAAGGTAAAAATATGTTGTTCTGCCCCTGAGCAAGGCAGTTAACCCACTGTTCCCCGGATGCCAAAGATGTGGATGTTGATTATGGCAGTCCCCCCCCCCCCCCCCCGTACCTCTGTGATTCAGAGGGGTTGGGTTAAATGCAGAAGACACATTTCAGTTGAGTACATTCAGTTGGACAACTGACTACGTACAGCCAGTGAAATATCAGGGCGGAATATTCAAAAACAACAAAATGTCATAATTCAACTTTCTCAAACATACAACTATTTTACACCATTTTAAAGATACACTTCTCCTTGGTGTAACCACATTGTCCGATTTCAAAAAGGCTTTACAGCGAAAGCAAAACATTAGATTATGTTAGGAGAGTACATAGACAAAAATAATCACACAGCCATTTTCCAAGCAAGGACATGTGTCAATAAAACCCAAAACACAGCTAAATGAAGCACTAACCTTTGACGATCTTCATCAGATGACACTCCTAGGACATTATGTTACACAATACATGTATGTTTTGTTCGATAAAGTTCATATTTATATCCAAAAACAGCATTTTACATTGGCGCATGATGTTGAGAAAATGTATTCCCACCAAAACGTCCGGTGAATGTGAACATCAATTTACAAAAATACTCATCATAAACGTTGACAAAATATATAATTTAAAAAAAAAAGAATTATAGATAGATTACCCCTGGATGCAACCGCTGTGTCAGATTTTAAAATAGCTTTACGGAGAAAGCACATTTTTCAATATTCTGAGTACATAGCTCAGCCATCACGGTGAGCTATACACACACCCGCCAAGTTCGGGGCAACCTAAACTCAGAATTAGTATTAGAAATATTCTCTTACCTTTGCTGATCTTTGTCAGAATGCACTCCCAGGACTGCTACTTCCACAAGAAATGTTGTTTTTGTTCCAAATAATCCATATTTATGTCCAAATACCTCCGTTTTGTTCGTGCGTACAGATCACTTATCCAAAGGCATACCGCGCGAGCGCGGAACCAGAGACGAAAAGTCAAAATGTTCCATTACCGTACTTAGAAGCATGTCAAACGCTGTTTAAAATCAATCTTTATGGTATTTTTTACGTAAAATTGTGATAATATTCCAACCGGACAATAGCGTATTCATTCAAGGAGAAAAAGAAGGAACAGCGTGCTCGCGTGACCGCGCATATCCAATCCCTTTGTTGCCAGGCAGTCCACTCAGAAACTGAGCTCCTATTATCTGCCCAGTGACAGGAGAATGCTCAAACCACTTTCTGAAGGCTTTAGACAGCCAATGGAAACCTTAGGAAGTGCAACGTAACCCCACGGATACTGTAGTTTCGAAAGGGACTAGAAAGAACTACAATTCTCAGATCCTCCACTTCCTGGTTGACTTTTTCTCAGGTTTTTGCCTGCCATATGAGTTCTGTTATACTCACAGACACCATTCAAACAGTTTTAGAAACGTCAGAGTGTTTTCTATCCAAGTCTACTAATAATATGCATATTCTACCTTAAATTGGGTACATTTTTCATCCGGCCGTGAAAATACTGCCCCCTAGCCCAGACAGGTTAATGTCCATTGCTCGTGTTTCTTGGCACAAGCAAGTCTCTTATTATTATTGGTGTCCTTTAGTAGTGTTTTTTTTAAGCAATTCAACGATGAAGGCCTGATTCACACAGTCTCCTCTGAGCAGTTAATGTTGAGATATGTCTGTTACTTGAACTTTGCAGCAGAGGTAACTCTAGGTCTTCCTTTCCTGTGGGAGTCCTCATGAGAGCCAGTTTCATGTAGAAAATAGTCAAAATAAAGACAAATCCTGGAATGAGCAGGTGTGTCCAAACTTTTGACTGGTACTGTACTTTCAAGGAAAATAGGCAAGTTTCTCGACATATAAATTGACTTTGAGAAGGGATTGTGTGACGATTAGCTTAGCAACCGCGTGACACAGCATGACAATGTGAACACGATTGGTCAACAGTCTGCTGGATGGGGCATTATACGTTCCTTCATTCATTGGATTCCTATCTCCTTTCTATAATATCTCTGACAACTGCACCATGCAATGCACCATGGACTAAAGAAGGAGACAAATAGGAAAAATGTGCCTGACTCTCAGTTAAATTACATATTTCTCGAGGTAGAAATATAGCAAAAATTTCGAGAGAAGAAATCCTCCCGAGTTATGACCAGTATGACCTCCCGAGTTATCGGCCAGTATTAAAATCTGACATGTATGATAGACGTTTTTTGCGATCTAAAATTTGTATTCCTATTAACTTCTACTGTAGCGAGAGAGACTTTATCACAGTGCTACGTCATACCGGACGGATTTCTGCCTGCTTGAACACCAATAACCCACATGAAACTATGAAATGACCCAGGGAAAAGATAGAACATCACTCAGAGATGTACAAAAACTGTTTAACATTCAAGATGGGTGAACCTTTCCTTTACTGCCAAAACAGTTAACTTTTTAGTTGTTTCTGTTTTAACCCTGTAACCGCACAGAATCAACCCTGTAACCATGCATTATTATGCATAAAATAAATGTTCATTCTTAATACATTGAATTTCGAAGGGAAACTATGAGATCTTGTTGCTCACACACACATGCACACATTTAATTCAAACACACTCCTCTCTCTCTCTCTCTCTCTCTCTGTCTCTCTCTGTCTTTCATTCTCTCTCTCTCTCCCTCTGCCTTTCTCTCTCTCTCTCTCTCTCTCTGTCTTTCTCTCTCTCTCAATTCAATTAAATTAAATTAAAGGGGCTTTATTGACATGGGAAACATATGTTTACATTGCCAAAGCAAGTGAAATATATAATGAACAAAGGTGATAACAATAACAATAACAAATGAACAGTAAACAAGTTTAAAAGGAATATGCACATTTCACATGTCATATTACATCTATATACAGTGTTATAATGATGTGCAAATAGTCAAAGTAAAAATGGAAAAAACTCAATCAATCAATATGTGTTGTATTTACAATTATGTTTGTTCTTCACTGGTTGACCTTTTCTTGTGGCAAAAAGTCACAAATACTGCTGCTGTGATGGCAGACTGTGGCATTTCACCCAATATATATTGGAGTTTATCAAAATTTGACTTGTTTTGGAATTCTTTGTGGGTCTGTGTAATCTGAGGTAAATATGTGTCTCTAATATGGTCATACAATTGGCTGGAATTTAGGAAGTGCAGCTCAGTTTCTAACTCATTTTGTGGACAGTGTGCACATAGCCTGTTTTCCCTTGAGAGCGAGGTGTACCTATGGCGGCCTCTCTCGATAGCAAGGCCATGTTCACTGAGTCTGTACATAGTCAAAGCTTTCCTTATTTTGGGGTCAGTCACAGTGTTCAGGTATTCTGCCACTGTGTACTCTCTGTTTAGGGCCAAACGTTATTTTAGTTGGCACTGTATTTTTGTACATTTTTTCCAATGTGTCATGTAATTATCTTTTTGTTTTCTCATAATTTGATGGGTCAAATTGTGTTGTTGTACTGGGGCTCTGTGGGGTCTGTTCCTGTTTGTGAACAGAGCCCCAGGGCCAGTTTTCTTAGGGGACTCTTCTCCAGGTTCATCTCTCTGTAGGTGATGGTTTTGTTGTGGAAGGTTTGGGAATCACTTCCTTTTAGGTGGTTGTAGAATTTAAAAGCTCTATTCTGGATTTTGATAATTAGCGGGTATCAGCCTAATTCTGCTCTGCATGCATTACTTTGTGTTTTATGTTGTACACAGAGGATGATTTTGCAGAATTCTGAATGCAGAGTCTCAATTTGGTCTCACCATGATGTTTGTTCAAACACTGAGCACCATTAACTGGTGTCACGTCTGTGTCAAATCATTGACAAATTTATTCGTGCAAATAGGCCAAACTAAATGTATGTCGTTTCTATAGGCAATAGAGAGGAATATCACTCTGTAGTGAAAGATAACGGAGAACAAGAGAAGAAAGGAGGAACAGAGTTGAGATTCATAGCATCAGAGAGTGAAGAAATGAGAGAGGAGAGGGGATGAGAGAGAGAGCGATCTAGTGTACGTGTTGTCTTTGCTTCGGCAACAAGAGATGTTCTGTGCTGTCACTCCACTGGTGTCCATTAGTTCGTTGTGAATATGACATAACCAACACTGCACCATCCCTTCCTGCTAGTCTTGTTTTCTGGTTGCAGGATCCAGACTATGTGAATGCTTACCTGCTTTTCGAGGGTTCTGTTCTAGTGTCAGGTATAATTAATACAACAGAGAATTTTAGGAAACTGACTTTTTGTGCTACCGGAGGACTGGATGTACTGTTAGGAGTTTTCTGTTTGAGAGAAGGACTTCCTTGTATTGGAGACTGCATAAGTTCACAAGCTCGCTCTGTCTCCCTCTCTCTGTCTATCCCTCTCGCTGTATCTTTACTCTTACAAACTGGGCCTATATGAGTTTTGTCTATGCCGTTAAAAAAGAAAGGTTCAGTAGCAGTATGGTGGTGTTGCCATGGCATTCTCGTGTTTGTGAGGGACATCTAACATGTCTAAACTGTGTGTTTCTTTATTCCAGCCCCTCTGACTGACAAGCCACCGAAGATCCTTTATCCTTCTGAGAACAAGATCAGCAACATGGAGCTACAGCTAGGTAAGAGCTAGAGCTCTGCTACATGACCTGAGCCTTACAGGCCCCGACATTATACATCTGTTTAAGACTGGGTAGAAGCTGTTTTTCATCAATAACTAGTATACGGGCAGGGCTCGGGTATCACTAAATTGATCACTAACATTTTGAAGCTGAGCCATTTGCTCGTGCTCTGCTGCGTAGTACAGTCATAGTATCTGACTAAGATCATAACATGGTGTCAGAAGTGCTTCAACCTCATCAAATATAAGACAGGAGAGATTCTTTCACAGAAAATAATGTTTGTTGAGTTTTGTCGGGATTTAGAGTGACGAAAGGTAGCTAACTGCTCTCTTATGTCTCGTCATTGAGCAAAGCAGCCCAAGCGGAGCAGTTGCTACGGATACTCACAGATCCAAAACCATGTGCAAAGCGCATGCAGAGCAAACTCCAAGCAGGAAGCGAGTGACAGAGAGAGGGGAGCAGCTAATGGATTTACTAACAGAGGAAGTTATTTCTGATTTTGTGATTTGGGCCTGGCCACGCCGCGCCTTAAATTTGGCAGAAGCAATCGGGCCCAGGTAGGGTAGAGCAGGAGCTTGGGATTTATTCCCTCTTCATTATCAGTAGGAGCTTTGTGTGTGTGTGTGTGTGTGTGTGTGTGTGTGTGTGTGTGTGTGTGTGTGTGTGTGTGTGTGTGTGTGTTGTGTGTGTGTGTGTGTGTGTGTGTGTGTGTGTGTGTGTGTGCGTGCGTGCGTGCGTGTTTATATGTGTGTGTGTCAAATCAAATGAAAATGTATTGGTCACATACACATATTTAGCAGATGTTATTGCGGGTGTAGCGAAATGCTTGTGTTCCTAGCTCCAACAAAGTGTGCGTGCGTGCGTGCGTACGTGCGTGCCTGCGTGCGTGCCTGCGTGCGTGCGTGCGTACGTGCGTGCCTGTGCATGTGTTTGTGGGTGTGCGTGCGTGCGTGCGTGCGTTCCTCTGTATGTTAGCATCTACAGTATGTCTATCTCCTCTGTGGTGCTGTATACAGATATAGGATTTAATTTGAGCCAGTTTGCTACAGCAGAAAAATGTGAATGTGAATTATTGTGTGGATTATAATGAATGGAGATAAACATGTTTTATACATTTTTCATTAGTGCAAATCAAGTCTGACATTTTAAAGTGGAAATGATCATCTTTAGAAGTCTTTTAAATTCTCAGCAACAGAAGAATGCTCAAATGAACATCCTACGTCTGAACTAGAGTGTGAAAGAAAGAACAACAACTGCATCTCTAAATGACTGAAAAGTAATGAATTCACAGATCCTCTTAGACTGTAACCTCCCTGCTTATCAGACAGATTGATGATGACAGTTTTAACTCCGGTAGAAGAACACAGACACTGTAAAACAATTTCTCTGTGTATATAAATTGCGCTGTTTCCTCAACGATATCGGCTCCATATGGTGCCAGTGTTGTGTAGCGTGGTTGTCCACATGGAGAGGAGGTGGCTTACAATACTGCTGTTTGTCTGTTTGTCTTTGTTGACAGGGGTCAGGGTGGCCGAGGTACGTGCATGTGTGTGTGGATGTGTGTGTGTGTGTGTGTGTGTTTGCTCCACAGAGTGCTTTGGAGACAATACCACTCTTGTCTTTAGTGTTTTGTTGTTATCAGGGATACAAGTGGGTTATTGGTAGCTCACACAGGGAGATCACTCTAGAAAGGACAATATGACAATATGTGATGACATGTCTGTAAACAATCCAATGAGGTGCAGAAGTCGGAATGATGTATCAATTGAGGGAGGAAGCAGAGCAACCTGAGCGCATCAAGGGTAAGATACCTTTAATTATTGTGCACGTTTAAATAGAGAGAACTTCACAATAAAAAATATGTATTTGTGTAAGAACCTCTAAAGAAGGTTTTGAACATATTTCGTTTTTATATACAGTGCCTTCAGAAAGTATTCATACCCGTTAACCAATGTTCCCTCAAAAACATTTTGGCACTGAGCAATTGTTAGCTCTGCTGATTGCAAACTTGAATGTTGTGAAAATTCTCTGCAACTCTCAGTGTGTGTGTTCTGTGAACACTGAGGCTGTACCCGCTTTAAGTTACAGTTTCAGACAGTGGTCAAGTAGGTTATTGTGGCTATTTGATCATAATGTAAGCCTACCAGAGCGGCCTACCATCAAAAACAATGGAGAAAATGCATCCCATAATGTTCTAACATTCAGTCTACAGTAGCAGCCAATGTGTGGTGTCCAATGTAGATCTAAATTTCATGAGACTTTTGAATAAAACATGCAGGGCTTGACATGAACCTGTTTATCCACTTGTCCTTCAGACAAGGAGGTGACTGAAAATGTTGTTGTGTTGTTTGATGCAAGAAGTCACTTTACAAAGTAAAATGTATTATTATTCCCATAACATTATTACAGAGAATCAGACAAATTATTCTACCCTCTGCCTATTGGCTATTTAGCTTCTTCAAGCCTGTTTTAAAATACAACACTGCCCCTTTAAGACATAAAAATGCTCTTTACCCTACTCACTTTTCAAAGATGTCTAGAAATGTACATGTTGTCTGCTCTTGTAGGAAACAAGCACTAACCCATTGCTGACTACAAATTATCGATAACTGGGCTAATAACTCACTAACTAGCAGACGATATGAACAAATTTGCACACGTGTCTACATGCAGCTCTCGCGTTGATCTCAAAACAAGCGCATCTACTCACAGCCGTTCATGCTGTAAACACAGTCCAGTTCAAAGTGAATTGTACAGATCCATATATGGCAGTGGTCTATTTACATATAGGCCTACTGCATGTCGGATTGTTTATGCTGCACCAGTCTGTGTAGATTACGGCCAGAGTCGTGCATGTCAATGCAATAGAATCCTACAGTACTACCATGCATTTTGCCTACAACAAAATCTCTTGCATAGTTTGTTTTGTTTCGGTATGTTACATTTAAAGTGGCTACTATTGCATTGATTCGATCACAATTCCCACAGCAAAGGGAAACATTGATAGTGTTAACTAAGGGGGAAAACTCTAGAAAGTTGAGTTTAGTTCAATATCGTGCTTCTCTGCGCAGGCTGATCTTTTTTCTGCGCAGCAGTTCCAGGGAGCTGTGAACCCACGCACTCGCGCAGCTTAGAGGGAACATTGCCCTTGACTTATTAAATTTTGTTCTTACAGCCTGAATTCAAAATGGATTAAATATATGTTTTTCTTACCCATCTACACACAATACCCCATAATGACAAAGTGAAAACGTGTTTTTAGAAATGTTTGCAATTATTAAATACAGAAATATCTAACTTAGTTAAGTATTCACATCCCTGAGTCAATACTTCGTAGAAGCACCTTTGGCAGCGATTACAGCTGTGAGTCTTTCTGGGTAAGTCTCTAAGTGTCACGATTCCCACCGAAGGTGGCGCCCCCTACTGCTCGGGTGGCGCTCGGCGGTCGTCGTCACCGGCCTACTAGTTGCCACTGATTCCCTTTTTGTTTTCCCCCCTTTTGTGATTGTTTGCACCTGTTCGTATAGTGGGGGTGATTAGCGGGGCTATAATTATTAGCTGGCCCGCCTTCTCTTTGTGCGGGATTGTTTATTCTGTTGTATGCTTGTGTTTGCGCTTGTGCGTTGGTTTTGCTCCGACTGTGTTTTCCCCTGTGTTTGGGGCACTTTGTTTTGTGTGCGCGCTTATCGCTGTTTGGGGTGGCTTGTGTTTGTTCGCCTCTTGGCCCATTAAAAGCCACTACCCTGTACTCGCTGCTTCCTGCGTTTGATTCCTCACCCACGACGCCCGAGCATTACACTAAGAGCTTTGCACACCTGGATTGTACAATATTTGCACATTATTCTTTCAAATTCTTCAAGCTCTGTCAAGTTGGTTGTTGAAGATGGCTAGACAGACATTTTTAGGGCTTGCCATACTGTAATTAGGCCGCTCAGGAACACTCAATGTCGTCTTGCTTGGTAAGCAACTCCAGTGTAGATTTGGCATTGTGCTTTATGTCATTGTCTTGCTGAAAGGTGAATTGATCTCCCAGTGTCTGATGGAAAGTAGAATGAACCAGGTTTTCCTCTAGGATTCTGCCTGTGTTTAGCTCTATTCCATTTATTTTTATCCAAAAAATGTCCTTATCCTTGCCGATGACAAGCATACCTATATCATGATGCAGCCACCACCATGCTTGAAAATATGGAAAGTGGTACTCAGTGATGTGTTGTGTTGAATTTGCCCCAAACGTAACACTTTGTATTCACGACATTAAGTTAATTTTATTGACCATAACCTGTTGTTGAAAAAACGTATGTGCTATGGCTTTTCAACCTCTGCCACATTGTGGATTCAGAGCTATCTATCTAATATAACTCAAAGGATTTTCTTTAATGGAAGCGTCTCTCCTGTCAAACATGTAAAGTGTGGTGTACCGCAGGGCAGCTCTCTAGGCCCTCTACTCTTTTCTATTTTTACCAATGACCTGCCACTGGCATTAAACAAAG
Organism: Salmo trutta; assembly: GCF_901001165.1. NCBI lineage: Eukaryota > Metazoa > Chordata > Actinopteri > Salmoniformes > Salmonidae > Salmo > Salmo trutta. The sequence continues at coordinate 37,499,237 of NC_042980.1, forward strand.
CATGTGTGTCCATGTATGCTGATGATTCAACCATATACGCATCAGCAACCACAGCTAATGAAGTCATTGAAACCCTTACCAAAGAGTTGCAGTCTGTTATGGAATGGGTGGCCAGTAATAAACTGGTCCTGAACGTCTCTAAAACTAAGAGCATTGTATTTGGAACAAATCATTCCTTAAGTTCTAGACCTCAGCTGAATCTGGTAATGAATGGTGTGGCTGTTGAACAAGTTGAGGAGACTAAATTACTTGGCGTTACCTTAGATTGTAAACTGTCATGGTCAAAACATATAGATTCAATGGTTGTAAAGATGGGGAGAGGTCTAGCCGTAATAAAGAGATGCTCTGCTATTTTGACACCACACTCCAAAAAGCAAGTTCTGCAGGCTCTAGTTTTGTCTAATCTTTATTATTGTCCAATCGTGTGGTCCAGTGTGGCAAGGAAAGACCTAGTTAAGCTGCAGCTGGCCCAGAACAGAGTGACACGTTTTGCTCTTAATTGTAATCAGAGGGCTGATATAAATACTATGCATGCCAGTCTCTCTTGGCTAAGAGTTGAGGAGAGACTGACTGCATCACTTCTTCTTTTCATAAGAAGCATTGATGTGTTGAAAATTCCAAATTATTTGCGTAGTCAATTTACACACAGCTCTGACACACACACTTATCCCACCAGACATGCCACCAGGGGTCTTTTCATAGTCCCCAAATCCAGAAAAATTCAAGAAAACAGACGGTATTATATAGAGCCCTTATTGCATAGAACTTCCTTCCATCTCATATTGCTCAAATAAACAGCAAACCTGGTTTCAAAAAACAGATAAAGCAACATCTCGCGGCACAACGCCTCTCCCCTATTTGACCTAGATAGTTTGTGTGTATACATTGATATGTAGGCTACGGGTGCCTTTTTAAATATGTATATAGTTCTGTCCTTGAGCTGTTCTTGTCTAATAATGTTCTGTATTATGTTTCATGTTTTGTGTGGAGCCCAGGAAGAGTAGCTGCTGCTTGTGTAACAGCTAATCGGGATCCTAATAAAATACCAAATACCAAAGGGAGATTAAATGTATGCTTTTTTATTTCAACGGTTCTACCAAGGCATAGGAAAAGATCCCTGGTCTTTGTGGTAAAATCTGTGTTGAAAGTCACTGCTCGACTGAGGGACCTTACAGATAATTGTATGTGTGGCGTACAAAGATGAGGTAGTCATTCACAAATCATGTTAAACACTACTATTGCACACAGAGTGAGTCCATGCAACGTATTACGTGACTTGTTAAGCATTACATTTACATTTAAGTCATTTAGCAGACGCTCTTATCCAGAGCGACTTACAAATTGGTGCATTCACCTTATGATATCCAGTGGAACAACCACTTTACAATAGTACATCTATATCTTTTAGGGGGGGAGGGGGTTAGAAGGATTACTTTATCCTATCCTAGGTATTCCTTAAAGAAGTGGGGTTTCAGGTGTCTCCGGAAGGTGGTGATTGACTCCGCTGTCCTGGCGTCGTGAGGGAGCTTGTTCCACCATAGGGGTGCCAGAGCAGCGAACAGTTTTGACTGGGCTGAGCGGGAACTGTGCTTCCTCAGAGGTAGGGGGGCCAGCAGGCCAGAGGTGGATGAGCGCAGTGCCCTCGTTTGGGTGTAGGGACTGATCAGAGCCTGAAGGTACGGAGGTGCCGTTCCCCTCACGGCTCCGTAGGCAAGCACCATGGTCTTGTAGCGGATGCGAGCTTCAAGTGGAAGCCAGTGGAGAGAGCGGGGGAGCGGGGTGACGTGAGAGAACTTGGGAAGGTTGAACACCAGACGGGCTGCGGCGTTCTGGATGAGTTGTAGGGGTTTAATGGCACAGGCAGGGAGCCCAGCCAACAGCGAGTTACAGTAATCCAGGCGGGAGATGACAAGTGCCTGGATTAGGACCTGCGCCACTTCCTGTGTGAGGCAGGGTCGTACTCTGCGAATGTTGTAGAGCATGAACCTACAGGATCGGGTCACCGCCTTGATGTTAGTGGAGAACGACAGGGTGTTGTCCAGGGTCACGCCAAGGTTCTTAGCACTCTGGGAGGAGGACACAATGGAGTTGTCAACCGTGATGGCGAGATCATGGAACGGGCAGTCCTTCCCCGGGAGGAAAAGCTGCTCCGTCTTGCCGAGGTTCAGCTTGAGGTGGTGATCCATCATCCACACTGATATGTCTGCCAGACATGCAGAGATGCGATTCGCCACCTGGTTATCAGAAGGGGGAAAGGAGAAGATTAATTGTGTGTCGTCTGCATAGCAATGATAGGAGAGACCATGTGAGGATATGACAGAGCCAAGTGACTTGGTGTATAGCGAGAATAGGAGAGGGCCTAGAACAGAGCCCTGGGGGACACCAGTGGTGAGAGCACGTGGTGCGGAGACAGATTCTCGCCACGCCACCTGGTAGGAGCGACCTGTCAGGTAGGACGCAATCCAAGCGTGGGCCGCGCCGGAGATGCCCAACTCGGAGAGGGTGGAGAGGAGGATCTGGTGGTTCACAGTATCAAAGGCAGCAGATAGGTCTAGAAGGATGAGAGCAGAGGAGAGAGAGTTAGCTTTAGCAGAGCCTCCGTGACACAGAGAAGAGCAGTCTCAGTTGAATGACTAATCTTGAAACCTGACTGATTTGGATCAAGAAGGTCATTCTGAGAGAGATAGCAAGAGAGCTGGCCAAGGACGGCACGTTCAAGAGTTTTGGAGAGAAAAGAAAGAAGGGATACTGGTCTGTAGTTGTTGACATCGGAGGGATCGAGTGTAGGTTTTTTCAGAAGGGGTGCAACTCTCGCTCTCTTGAAGACGGAAGGGACGTAGCCAGCGGTCAAGGATGAGTTGATGAGCGAGGTGAGGTAAGGGAGAAGGTCTCTGGAAATGGTCTGGAGAAGAGAGGAGGGGATAGGGTCAAGCGGGCAGGTTGTTGGGCGGCCGGCCGTCACAAGACGCGAGATTTCATCTGGAGAGAGAGGGGAGAAAGAGGTCAACGCACAGGCTAGGGCAGTGTGAGCAGGACCAGCGGTGTCGTTTGACTCTTACATCTAGACGTTCCGCTAGCGGAACACCACACCAATATCCAATGATTGGGCGTGGCGCGAAATACAAACTCCTCGAAAATCCGAAAACTTCCATTTTTCAAACATATGACTATTTTACACCATTTTAAAGACAAGACTCTCCTTTATCTAACCACACTGTCCGATTTTAAAAAGGCTTTACAACGAAAGCAAAACATTAGATTATGTCAGCAGAGTACCCAGCCAGAAATAATCAGACACCCATTTTTCAAGCTAGCATATAATGTCACAAAAACCAAAACCACAGCTAAATGCAGCACTAACCTTTGATGATCTTCATCAGATGACACTCCTAGGACATTATGTTATACAATACATGCATGTTTTGTTCAATCAAGTACATATTTATATCAAAAACCAGTTTTTTACATTAGCATGTGACGTTCAGAACTAGCATTCCCACCGAACACTTCCGGTGAATTTACTAAATTACTCACGATAAACGTTCACAAAAAACATAACAATTATTTTAAGAATTATAGATACAGAACTCCTTTATGCAATCGCGGTGTCCGATTTTAAAATAGCTTTTCAGTGAAAGCACATTTTGCAAAATTCTGAGTAGATAGCTCGCCATCACGGGCTAGCTAATTTGACACCCACCAAGTTTGGTACTCACCAAAATCAGATTTACTATAAGAAAAATTGGATTACCTTTGCTGTTCTTCGTCAGAATGCACTCCCAGGACTTCTACTTCAACAACAAATGTTGGTTTGGTTCCAAATAATCCATAGTTATATCCAAATAGTGGCGTTTTGTTCGTGCGTTCAAGACACTATCCGAAGGGTGACGAAGGGTGACGCGTGGACGCGTATCGTGACAAAAAAATTCAAAATATTCCATTACCGTACTTCGAAGCATGTCAAATGCTGTTTAAAATCAATTTTTATGCGATTTTTCTTGTAAAATAACGATAATATTCCGACCGGGAGTCGTTGTTTTTGTTCAAAGACTGAAAAAGTAAAATGGACTCTTCACGTGCATGCGTGCACCCGTCTCATTGTTCTCAGATCGACCACTTACCAAATGCGCTACTGTTTTTCAGCCAGAGACTGCAAAGTCATCATTCAACGTTCTTGCGCCTTCTGAGAGCCTATGGGAGCCTTAGAAAATGTCACGTTACAGCAGAGATCCTTTGTTTTGGATAGAGATGACAAAGAAGGCCAAGAAATGGTCAGACAGGGTACTTCCTGTACAGAATCTTCTCAGGTTTTGGCCTGCCATTTGAGTTCTGTTATACTCACAGACACCATTCAAACAGTTTTAGAAACTTTGGAGTGTTTTCTAGCCAAAGCTACTAATTAATTATATGCATATTCTAGTTTCTGGGCAGGAGTAATAACCAGATTAAATCGGGTACGTTTTTTATCCGGCCGTGAAAATACTGCCCCCTATCCATAACAAGTTAACAAACGAGGATCGGATGTCGTCGACCTTCTTTTCAAAATGGTTGATGAAGAGAGCACATATTTACTCCTGAACTTATATAGGCTTGCCATAACAAAGGGGTGGAATACTTATTGACTCAAGACATTTCAGCTTTTCATATTTAATTAATTATTTTTTTAAATCGAAAAACAGTGTTTCACTTTGACATTATGGGTAATTGTGTGTAGGCTAGTGACACAAAATCTCAATTTAATATATTTTGAATTCAGGCTGTAACACAACAAAATGTGAAAAAGTCAAGGGGTGTGAATACTTTCTGAAGGCACTTGTATATTCAAAAAATATATATTATTTGTTTTGCCTCAGGGCAATGTTGTGTAGTTAATCTAATTTGTTTGTTGCCTTAGGGCAACGTTGTGCAGTTAGGCTACTTTTAAGGTCAATATCATGCTAAATGAAAGATATGTAATTTGATGTAAAATGATGGCCTTGGTCAATGTTTTTGCCAACGTATCCACTGACATTCACAGGCAATGAACACGGGGACCTTCTATGAGCGAAAGGAGCCTAATCGAGCAGTAAGCATCATACCCTTTCGATAGTGAGGACAGTCACAGCTAGGAAGAATGGGCCACAGAATCAGATTGTCAGAGATATATTTTTACATTTTGTATTATTGATACATTATCAAAAAGACTTAATCTTCCCAAAAAAATAGGATGACAAAAAAAAAATTGAATAACCAATATGTGTGCAGTAGAAGATTCACATAACCACTATTTTAGCCATGTCCAAAACCTTAACCCTTAACTTAACGAGATGTGAAACCCCCAGCCCAATTCAAGTGTTTTTGGTTTCATTTTTAGGTAAATGAAGTTAGGTAACAATGTCTCAACTTAAACGTCAAAAAATTATGTTTACCTTGATACCGAGTGATACCTTGTTGCGCTCACATCTGTGGTTGACCAAGGGTGAATAGGCTACCATTAATGGACTGACATACATGCAATCTAGTACACACAACACACACAAACAAACTCACACAAACACACAGCAATTTGACATTTTAGTCAATTAGCAGACGCTCTTATCCAGAGCGACTTACAGTCAGTTTATTAATCTGAACATATCTAGGTGGGACAACCACATATCTCAGTCATAGTAAGTCAATGTTTCATCAATAAAGTAGGTATTAGCAAAGTCGGAGCTAGTAGGGGTCAAGTGTGAGTTATAGTTTAGTTCATGAAAGGTTATTTTATTTGGGGGAGGTGCGGGGGGGGGTGCTGTGGGATAATTTTAGATACTCTTCGAAGAATTAGGGTTTTAGATGTTTTCGAAAGATGAGTAGGGACTCTGCTATCCTAGCTTCAGGCAGAAACTGGTTCCAGCATTGGGGTACCAGGACAGAGAACAGCTTGGACTGGGCTGAGCGGGAGCTGCCTCCCTGTAGGGCTGGAAGGGCCAAGAGACCAGAGATGTCAGAATGGAGTACTGGGTTTGAGCAGAGCAAGAGGGGCAGTTCCTGAAGGTAGGAAGAGGCAGTTCCTCTTGCTGCTTCGTAGGCAAGTACCATGGTCTTGTAGTGGATGCGAGCTTCGACTGAAAGCCAGTGGAGTGTGCGGAGGAGTGGGTTGACATGGGAGGATTTGGGAAGGAACACAAGGCTGGCTGCAGCGTTCTGGATAGGTTGCAGGGCTTTGATGGCACAAGCAGGAAGCCCAGCCAACAGCAATTTGCATTAGTCCAAAGTGCCTGGATTAGGACGTGCGCCTCTTCCTGTGTGCGTGTTGTACTTTACGGATGTTGTAGAGCAGGGGTGTAAAACTCATTCCATGGAGGGCCTAGTGTCTGTGTGTTTTAGTTTTTTCCTTTCAACTAAGACCTAGACAACCATGTGAGGGGAGTTCTTTAATTCATCAATCAAGTACAAGGAAGGAGCAAAAACCCACAGACACTCGGCCCTCCATGGAATGATTTTGACACATGTTGTAGAGCATGAACCTGCAGGAGCAAGTCACTGCTTTGATGTTTGCAGAGAACGACAGGGTGTTGTCCAGGGTCCCACCAAGGTTCTTTGCCCTCTGGGAGCGGGACACCGTGGAGTTTTCAACCATGATGGAGAGACCTTGGAGCGGGCAGGCCTTCCCCGGGAGGAAGAGCAGCTCCATCTTGTCGAGGTTGAGCTTGAGGTGGTGGGCCATCATCCAAGCTGAGATATATGCCAGGCACGCAGTGGTACGTGTCGCTACCTTGTGTGTCAGAAGGGGGGAAGGAGAAAAGGAGTTGAGTGTCATCCGCATAGCAATGATAGGAGAGACCATGTGAGGACATAACAGAGCCGAGTGACTTGGTGTATAGAGAAAAGAGGAGAGAGCCTAGAACCAAGCCCTGGGGGACACCAGTAGTGAGAGTATGTGATGCAGACACAGATCCTCTCCAAGTCACCTGGTAGGAGCAGCCTGCCAGGTAGGATGCAATCCAAGTGTGTACAGAGCCTGAGACGGCAAGCCCTGAGAGGGTGGAGAGGAGGATCTGATGGTTCATGGTGTCGAAGGCAGCAGATGGATGTAGTAGGATGAGAACAGAGGAGAGAGAGTCAGCTTTGGCAGTGTGTAGAGCCTCAAATGTTTTGGAAAGAAGGGATACCGGTCTGTAGTTTTTGATGTCAGAGTGTTGGTTTCTTGAGAAGAGGAGCGACTCAGGCCATTTTGAAGTCAGATAGGACGCAGCCAGTGGTCAGGGATGAGTTGATGAGGGAAGTGATGAATGGAAGAAGGCCTCCAAAGATGGTCTGGAGAAGGGAGCAGAGGATGGGATCGAGCAGGCGGCCAGACCTCACTAGTCCCAGGATTTCATCTGGAGAAATAGGTCAAAGCGTAGGGTAATTCTGTGTGAGTGGACTCATTAGTCTGAGTGAATGAGGAGGGGATGTTGTCAACCTTCTTTTCAAAGTGGCTGACAAAGTCGTCCGCAGAGAGGGATGAGGGGGAAGGGGTGGAGGATTAAGGAGGGAGCAGAAGGTGGAAAATAGTTCCCTAGGGTTGGTTCCATTTAGAGTGATAGAAAGTGGCTTTAGCAGCAGATACAGGGGAAGAGAAGATAGAGAGGAGGGAATGAAAGGATGATAGGTCATCCAGAAGTCCATTTTCGCTTAGCTGCCCTCAGTCCTGTTCTGTAAGCTTGCAATGAGTCACAACGGAGTAGGAGGGCAGGGTCGAGCCAGGCAGGAGGAAAGGGGACAGTGCGAATCATAGGAGGCAGAATCAGGAGACAGGAGGCAGAAGGATTTGGCAGAAAGGGAGATATGATAGGATAGAAGAGGAGAGAGAGAGAGAGCAAAGATTGTGACAGCGCATGACCATCTGTGTAGGGGCTGAGTGGTTAGGGTTGGAAGAGAGGTAGACAGAAAAGGAAACAAAGTAGTGATCAGAGACCTGGAGGGGGTTGCAGTGAGATTAGTAGGAGAACAGAGACCTGGAGGAGGGTTGCAGTGAGATTAGTAGGAGAACAGAGACCTGGAGGGGGGTTGCAGTGAGATTAGTAGGTGAACAGAGACCTGGAGGGGGGTTGCAGTGAGATTAGTAGGTGAACAGAGACCTGGAGGGGGGTTGCAGTGAGATTAGTAGGTGAACAGAGACCTGGAGGGGGGTTGCAGTGAGATTAGTAGGTGAACAGAGACCTGGAGGAGGGTTGCAGTGAGATTAGTAGGAGAACAGAGACCTGGAGGGGGGTTGCAGTGAGATTAGTAGGTGAACAGAGACCTGGAGGGGGGTTGCAGTGAGATTAGTAGGTGAACAGAGACCTGGAGGAGGGTTGCAGTGAGATTAGTAGGAGAACAGAGACCTGGAGGAGGGTTGCAGTGAGATTAGTAGGAGAACAGAGACCTGGAGGGGGGTTGCAGTGAGATTAGTAGGTGAACAGAGACCTGGAGGGGGGTTGCAGTGAGATTAGTAGGTGAACAGAGACCTGGAGGGGGGTTGCAGTGAGATTAGTAGGTGAACAGAGACCTGGAGGGGGGTTGCAGTGAGATTAGTAGGAGAACAGAGACCTGGAGGGGGGTTGCAGTGAGATTAGTAGGAGAACAGAGACCTGGAGGAGGGTTGCAGTGAGATTAGTAGGTGAACAGAGACCTGGAGGGGGGTTGCAGTGAGATTAGTAGGTGAACAGAGACCTGGAGGGGGGTTGCAGTGAGATTAGTAGATGAACAGAGACCTGGAGGGGGGTTGCAGTGAGATTAGTAGGTGAACAGAGACCTGGAGGGGGGTTGCAGTGAGATTAGTAGGTGAACAGAGACCTGGAGGGGGGTTGCAGTGAGATTAGTAGGTGAACAGAGACCTGGAGGGGGGTTGCAGGGAGATTAGTAGGTGAACAGAGACCTGGAGGGGGGTTGCAGTGAGATTAGTAGGTGAACAGAGACCTGGAGGGGGGTTGCAGTGAGATTAGTAGGTGAACAGAGACCTGGAGGGGGGTTGCAGTGAGATTAGTAGGTGAACAGAGACCTGGAGGGGGCTTGCAGTGAGATTAGTAGGAGAACAGAGACCTGGAGGAGGGTTTCAGTGAGATTAGTAGGTGAACAGAGACCTGGAGGGGGGTTGCAGTGAGATTAGTAGGAGAACAGAGACCTGGAGGAGGGTTGCAGTGAGATTAGTAGGTGAACAGAGACCTGGAGGGGGGTTGCAGTGAGATTAGTAGGAGAACAGAGACCTGGAGGGGGGTTGCAGTGAGATTAGTAGGTGAACAGAGACCTGGAGGGGGGTTGCAGTGAGATTAGTAGGTGAACAGAGACCTGGAGGGGGGTTGCAGTGAGATTAGTAGGAGAACAGAGATCTGGAGGGGGGTTGCAGTGAGATTAGTAGGTGAACAGAGACCTGGAGGAGGGTTGCAGTGAGATTAGTAGGTGAACAGAGACCTGGAGGAGGGTTGCAGTGAGATTAGTAGGTGAACAGAGACCTGGAGGAGGGTTGCAGTGAGATTAGTAGGTGAACAGAGACCTGGAGGGGGGTTGCAGTGAGATTAGTAGGTGAACAGAGACCTGGAGGAGGGTTGCAGTGAGATTAGTAGGTGAACAGAGACCTGGAGGAGGGTTGCAGTGAGATTAGTAGGTGAACAGAGACCTGGAGGGGGGTTGCAGTGAGATTAGTAGGTGAACAGAGACCTGGAGGGGGGTTGCAGTGAGATTAGTAGGTGAACAGAGACCTGGAGGGGGGTTGCAGTGAGATTAGTAGGTGAACAGAGACCTGGAGGGGGCTTGCAGTGAGATTAGTAGGAGAACAGAGACCTGGAGGAGGGTTGCAGTGAGATTAGTAGGTGAACAGAGACCTGGAGGGGGGTTGCAGTGAGATTAGTAGGTGAACAGAGACCTGGAGGGGGGTTGCAGTGAGATTAGTAGGTGAACAGAGACCTGGAGGAGGGTTGCAGTGAGATTAGTAGGTGAACAGAGACCTGGAGGAGGGTTGCAGTGAGATTAGTAGGTGAACAGAGACCTGGAGGGGGGTTGCAGTGAGATTAGTAGGTGAACAGAGACCTGGAGGGGGGTTGCAGTGAGATTAGTAGATGAACAGAGACCTGGAGGGGGGTTGCAGTGAGATTAGTAGGTGAACAGAGACCTGGAGGGGGGTTGCAGTGAGATTAGTAGGTGAACAAAGACCTGGAGGAGGGTTACAGTGAGATTAGTAGGTGAACAGAGACCTGGAGGAAGGTTGCAGTGAGATTAGTAGGTGAACAGAGACCTGGAGGGGGGTTGCAGTGAGATTAGTAGGTGAACAGAGACCTGGAGGGGGGTTGCAGTGAGATTAGTAGGTGAACAGAGACCTGGAGGGGGGTTGCAGTGAGATTAGTAGGTGAACAGAGACCTGGAGGAGGGTTGCAGTGAGATTAGTAGGTGAACAGAGGCCTGGAGGGGGGTTGCAGTGAGATTAGTAGGTGAACAGCCTCTAGTAAAGATGAGGTCAAGTGTATTGCCTGCCTTGTGAGTTGGAGGGGATTGGGAAAGGGTGAGGTCAAAAGAGGTAAAGAGGGGAAAGAAACAGTTAGAAATAAATTAATCGAAGGCAGATATCAGAAGGTTGAAGTCGCCCAGTACGAAGAGTGGTGAGCCATCGTCAGGAAATGAGTTTATAAAGGTCACTGAGGAACTCTCTAATGGCACCTGGTGGGCAATAAATGACAACAATGTTAAGCTTGAGTGGACAACTGACACAGACAGCATGGAATTCAAATGAGGAGATGGTAGGTGAGTCAGGGAGAAAAGAGAAAATCTCCACTTAGGAGAAATGAGCAGCTCTGTCATACCAGATGCTCTCGGACTATGAGAGAAAACGTAGTCAGATGAAGCGAGAGCAGCTGGAGTAGCAGGGTTTTCTGGCGTGATCCATGTCTCCGTCAGGGCCAAAAAGTCTAGGGACTGAAGGGCAGTATAGGCTGAGATGAACTTGTGCGGGCCTGACCGCATATCAGCAGTTTCATACGTTGCCGGAGACCAGGAATTCCACATGGGTTGTGCACGCAGGGCACACTAAATTAGAAGGGTTGCAGCCAAGGGTTGGGGAGAATCTGTAAAGCCTACAGTGAGAGGAGCGAACAGGTATAGAAAACACACACATACAGTAATTGCCTAAACTACAAAAGAGCTAAATGAGATAATCTGAAAATAACTAGGTGAGATACTAAAGTGAGAGAGTAGAGCCTTCCTCTCCTTCCTTCCTCTTTGTTTCGGCGATAGTTTTGACGATGAGACCGCCGCTGACACTGAGTACCAAAACCACAATAGTCCCAAATTGCCCTGCCCCTTAATCCTGGTTGATGTGTCAACAATCCTCTGCAAGTTATGAGCAGTCAGCAGTTCACACACCAAGTAGACTACTGGGAAGACAGGCAGCACTAAAAGTAGATGGCCCTAGCTAGCAAAAAGACAGTACTAGACTACAACTGATTATACTTATCACTCCTGGAGATATCAGGAGTCCTCCAGCTATAGATTGAAACACGCACGCATGCACGCACACACACACACACGCACGCACGCACGCACGCACACACACACACACACACACACGTATATGCCTGTGTGAGTGTGTGCATATGTGTATGGTGTTGATGCAGTGAGTCCACAGTGCTCCCAGCAGAGTTAGGGAAGCTCAGAGACACTGAGGTAAATATTTTACAACCTGGCTTTTTCTCACACACTTTTACAGAGCAGGGAAGATGAAGCCTCTCACTCCAGACGCTCTTCTCTTTTATTTAGTTTTATTTATTTATTCTCCTCTTTCTTAATATTTGTCAAGTCATGCCCCTAGCAGTTTTATGGAACTATATGGCAGATTTACTGTGGGGAGCCAGCAGCACTGAGGTCATTCCTGATGGAGAGAGGGAGGAAAGAGAGAGAGGGGGGGAGGGGTGTAGGTAGAGATAAAAAGAGAAAGAGGAGAGAGGGAGAGAGAAATAAAGAGAAAATGGATAAAGAGAGAGACAGAGAGAAAGGGAGAGAGCTAGAGCAGGTAGCTGTTACAGAGACAATAGGAAGAGAGGAAGGGATAGAAGGAGGGATTGAAGGGATGGAAGGAGTAAGTGAGGGAGGGACGGAGGGACGGAGGGACGGAGGGGAGTAAAAACAGTGGCGTAATCAGAGGGATAAATCTGCAGAGAGAGAGAGTGAGAGAGAAAGTGAGAGAGAAAGTGAGAGAGAAAGTGAGAGAGAGAGTGAGAGAGAGTGAGAGAGAGAGAGCTGCCAGGAAACACTGCCCTCTTTATCTCCTCGGCCAACCTGCTGACCAACGTAGCTCTAACCTAGCCACTATATAGCTTTAAAAACACACTGACATACTCATTATAGATAGGTACTCACACACACCTGTACAGCTGGAAGCGGTGTTATATTGTATGGGAGATGACTTGGCTACTACCACCTTACAGTTAATGGAGTTGTGATTGTACTCTACATTACCAGCTGTATTATGTACTGTGAAGGGTTTGCCGTGAATTTTACAGTATCTTACAGGCAGCTCGGTGGCGAGTTAAATTCTGTATTTCATAGTACAGTACACCTACAGCAATATAAATACGGTATCAAAGCAAGTTGGCTGCTAGATACACATTACAGCATGTTAATGAATAATTGGTGTTTTATATCACTTGCACTTCTAGAGGCCTTAACAAAGACTTCCACACTGGCAGTGACTACAGGGTAAAACAGACCAAAAGGACATGTCATCATGCTCAAACGTTTAAGGTTTAAGACTTGCTGCCACTCCAATCTGTCCCCTGTATATTTAAAACTTCATGGAGCACTATAACCACATACTGTAGGAGTTAAATTGGATACAACATTCTCACTCACAGGCTCAACAAATATAGCCTCTTAAAAGGAAATGCCTCAAAATATGTTAATGAGCCATAAACAACAATGCCATGCACCCACTAGTGGTCAAAAAGTGTTTTGGCACGCCAAAGATACGATACCGTACTGTATTCTGTGGGGTTGGAATTACAGTACCATTGGAAATACAGACATTTTCCCACAATGCACCATTATTTACATTATGCTGAAGATAATACCTAAAATGACAGTATAAATGACAGTTTTCCATTAGTGTACCCTCTTTCTCCAAAACATCACCTTTACCTTTACCACTACTGTACCTGCAGCAGCAGGTATACTGCCCCCTCCTCTTCCCCCAGGGCTGAGTTGATGCAGTCCACCCCTCCTTTCAAGGAATCTGGGGAGTGATTCATGCTGTGACGTCTCAGTGTAGCATCCGTCATCCTTGGAGACATTCCATTGGGGAGGGAGTGGGACACACACTGTCACACACCTTTTGTGACGTTCCCTCAGGGCGATATGTCCTGGATTCACTGTCCCAGAGGAGGGGAGTGAGAGATTCACACTCGCTTACGCAGCAGTCCACCCGGAGCGACACCCACACACACACACATTCTTTGCATCATTAGCAGTGGGAGTGAGTGGGTCACACACACGCTTACGGTGCAGTCCTCTCTAAGCATGGGATAATTGTCACTGATAGAGGGTTTTACTGTACTGGCCCCCAAATCCAGCAGATGGGAGCACTCTAGTGGAAAGAAATTAGACTCCATTATTT